>NC_025700.1:14746538-14760166 GCF_000633955.1 Camelina sativa
CTTTTTTTTTTTTTTTTTTTCTAAATCTGTAGATATCATAGAAATAAAGTTTAGAAACTAATACAAAAGAGTAACTTCAACCGTATATGTAGCCAAGACAAAAAAAATAAAATAAGGCTACAAAAAAGTTACAGGTGAGATAGGGGTGAGTTAGCGGATCCAACTGGCCATCAAAGTTTGCCACCGTCGCCTGGAGGCTCTTGATCTGATGATGTTCCTTAGTTCTCGATCAACAAGCTTGAATATGAGCTGCGAAGCGAGTCTGGTGGAGTTGTGCAAAATATTGTTTTGTTGTTTCCATAGATTGTATACGACTACATGAGCTGATAGTTTCCTTAGGAGGGAGGGGGCTCCCAGAGAGGATCGTCTAGTCCACGATAGAAGTTCTGCCCAAGAACAAAACAGCCTCTGACGCGGACATAATCAGTTGAAGACCAGATTCCATACCTGAGCAGAATATTCACAAAATAAGAGCAAATGATCCTGGGATTCGGTAGCAATAGAGCATAGGCAACATGTATCCACTTGAATCAGACCCCACGACCTTAACCTTTCTCGGGTAGGGAGTTGATTCAGGTGGCTTAGCCACATGTTGAAAGCATATTTAGGCACAACTCCTTTAAACCAAATGGAAGTTGACCAATCTTTCACCGTATCTCGGGGTCTTAGCACCTCCCACGTCATTGGTGTTGTGAAACCTTGACAAGTAACATCATTTACGCACCAATAATAATCATCCTATTCCAACCCGTTTGGGACTGGGATGGTGCAAAGATGATCATAAATGATCAGAGACGGGGCAGAGCGAGTTAGTGGGGCTCATATTCCGTGATGCGTAGCTTTCTGTTCATTAGAGGCAATCCTAAATATCTGATGGGTAGGGAGCCTAGCGGGAAGCCGTATGCCTCCATTGCAGTAGAAGCGCTTGTATCCAGTCCAGCATGGAAAAGCTGACTCTTGTCTTTGTTAACATTCAAGCCAGACTAAGAAGCAAAATCATCGAGCGTTTCACAAATACCGTGAAGAGAAGAGTGCCCTCCGTCAAAAAATATCATCACGTCATCTGCGAACATAGGTGGGAAATCTCTAAGTCGTTTGTCTTTGGGTGGTAATGGATGTAGCCAGCATCAAACCTCGACTGAAGTAAATTGGAGAAGACTTCCATTGCGAGGACAAAGAGATAGGGGGATAAGGGATCCCCCTGTCTTAGCCCCTTGGAGTTTTTAAAGAAACCCCTGTTGCAACCATTTACTGAGACTGTGAAAGTTGGCGTAGATATGCATTGCTGGACCCAATTTATGAACCTTTCCGGGACTTTGATAGCTCGGAGGGCGGCACAGACAAACTCCCATCGCACCGTATCAAAAGCTTTTTTCAAATCCACTTTAAGCATTCCTCTTGGAGATATATTCCTCCGATTGTAACCATGTACTAATTCAGTAGCGAGGAGAACATTTTCAGCTAAAGACCTTCCAGGGAGAAAAGCGGATTGTGAAGAGGAGATCACATTTGCCAGAAGAGATTGGAGTCTGTTTGTCAGCAGTTTGGCAATGACCTTATAGAGGGTGTTTAGGCAAGCGATGGGCCTAAAGTCAGCAGCACTAGAAGCATTTACAGTTTTAGGGATGAGAACCAAGGTGGTTGTGTTCCATTGTTTAAGCAAGCTCCCTGATTCAAAAAATTCTCTGATGGCAGAGGTTACCTCTGCTCCAATAACGCTCCAGGATTCTTTGAAAAACTCGACTGGGTAGCCATCAGGGCCGCAAGCTTTGTTACGTGGAAGAGAGAGGAACGCTGCTTTAATGTCCTCATTTGAGAAATCCTTTTCCAACTCTGTAATCTGGTCTATAGAGCATCTGAAGGTTAGCAATAAGTCCATGTCTTCCCTAACTCCGAGAGCCTGTAATTCTCGTCAAAAAGCCAACCTGGAAGGAGATTGTTTATAAACTTCCGCTCCTTTGGTTGTTTTACATGCGTTTCAATAATTCTTCCAAAAACAGGCTTATTTGCCTTATACCAATTCTTAAATCCGTGTCGGTGGCTAGCTATATTGAAGCCCCTAACATTCCAACAAAAAAGTTTTGTATACATATATATTAGTTTGAGAGTTTGAGGCCCTTGCCTCTTTGGATTTTCCGCTGCCGTTTTGTCAACACCTTAATGAATCTCTCTTCTTCAGAGGCGGTGGAAGCAACATCTGAAGAGTCATCAGCCACATCTGAGTCAGGGTTGTGCTGGGAATAGGATCCTGACCCACAAAAAGGCGTTGCAGGAGTCGGCATTGAGTTTACAGGGGTAGGGTTTGAGTTTGCAGAATAGGTAGCTTTTCCCGAGGGTAACTCAGTAATCACCTGATCCGGATCCTTTGATGGTAAGGTTTGATTTGGGGATCCTTTCATACTTGTTTGGGAGAGGTTATTACCACTCGAACTACTGCCAAGCAAAGAGTGAATCATAGGATCTACATTGCTGACTTTTGCCTTCCATACCTGAGTCGGTAGTTCTTGGCTTTTATCAGTCGGGGTTTGAATTGCAGGAAGTGGGGCAGGAGTGCGAGAACGTCGTCTACGCTGATTTATGCGCTTTTGTTTTGGATCTCGAGCTTGCAACTTTGGACAAGCCACCGATAGGTGCGTAGTAGATGCGCAGTTTGTGCAAGTAACCGGTGCCGCTCGACAATGCCTTAGGTTGTGACCTATTTCCTTGCAATGCGAGCAGACTGGGGGCATCCAGGGACTTGAAACCAGTATCCTGCATGTTTCACCTGAATCGAACTGGACATTGACCGCCTCTGGCAATGGCTTCCTAGGGTCGATGATGGTGAAGACCTTTGCTACCTCCAGGTTTGTCTTATTTGTTGTAGCATGGTGAAGGGACTTTGGGTGTCCCACCAAACTAGCAATGCGAGTGAGGCCTTCGTCATGGAAAAATTGGTAAGGCACGTTTCTCAATTCGAGCCAAATTGGCGCTGAGGAGAGCTCAGGTTTTGTCGGAATCACTCCAGGCTTCCAATCAGCTACGAACATAGTTTGACCTTCTATTTTCCATAGCCGTTGAGTCAGAACCATGTGTCTGGTGAGCGAGTTTGGGATATTGAATAAGAAAGCATTGCCTTCCAGTTTTGAGACAGTGATATCTCTATACTGCTTGCTCTATATACCATTTACTATATTGTAGATAGTGCCTTGAGAAGGAGGATCAGAGTAGAACTGCCCAATGATGAAGAAATCCCAGGTTTTCCTATTACGCTCAATGACTTCATTTGGAATGTGTACACATAGCTCACCTGAAGGGAGAGTGAATGTAGAGTCAGGATCTGTGATCGTTTTTAGATCACCCTTCACAGTCGTCAACCATTTATCCTTCCCATGCCGATAATCTATAGTACCAGCGCGAACCGTGTGTAACTCCTCGGCTTTGTTTGCAGGGGCAGAGAGAGAGGAAGCTGGAGTGGCAATCTTTGTAGTAGATACAACCACCAGAGGGGTGGAAATTGGTTTGTCCACTAGAGGCTTGATTGAAACGGCCAAATCTACTTTGGGAGCAGTCAATTTGGCATATGAGGGGGCCAAGACATTGTTTGTCTCTGTGGTGACCGAAGACTCGACACCAGAGGCTGTGCCTTCAATGGTGGAGACTAAAGAGTTGGATCTAGTCGCCAGATCTAGATCTTGCACAGTTTTCGAGGCTATCGCAAGGGGGGGGGGGGAACAGCAGCACTGGTTGACAGGAGAGGTGCTTCCTCAGTCGAAACCGTCGTAAAAGCAGTCGGAGAGACATTCTTTGCGTTGAGAAATGAAGAGCTATCAGATCGAGTTTTGGGAACAAGTGAATCGGAGGCTCGAGCATAAACCGCAGCAAAGGTAGAGGAGCCCGGAACGACGCCACAAAAAGGTTTTCTTTTCTTTATTTTTGTCATTTTCAGAAATTTCCGACCACCGGCGTGAGGCCGGCGTCGGGGGTGAGGAGAAAAGAGAGCTTTTTTGGTTTTTTCTCTACGTTTGTTTTCTTATACTATGTTCTTCTCCTGTTTTTAAAAATCACATTTTAAACATTCACAATGTTACTAGGTAGCACTTTAAACCTCGAGAGAATTTCACTAACACTATAAATATTTAAAATGATTTTACTAACACTTTAAACCTTTAAAATGATTTTACTAACACTTTAGACCTTAAAACTAACTTTCATTTTTGTACCGCCATAAAAAATAACGGAATAATAATCTCTATCAACGCGAAATAGTTAAACTATGTTGGTTTAATCTAAATTTTAATTAGTTTTAGTTTGTGTAAATAAATAAAAAAGATAAAAATAAATTTGTGTTCATATTCTTTGTAGACAAAACTTTTACGACGTTACTCTTCACATTATTAATCCTTTTAATAAATGCATATCCACTGGATTCTGATTCAAATCGATTGACTTCTCATTGGAAACCAATGAATCTTCTAAATCTATTGCCGTCTTAAATTTTATATTTGTCAAATGTTTTAACCTTACCTCTGATTCTTCATTTTTTTTTGCTTTGATGTATTTTTCATTTTTTTTTACCAATCTTTATAAATAATTAAGTTAAATTAAATTCATTAAACAAATATTTAAATCAAACCAGCATAGTTTAACTATTTCACGTTGACGGATATCACTGTTCCTTCATCTTTAGTGGCAGTACAAACATGTCAGTTAGTTTTAAGGTTTAAAGTGTTAGTGAAATCATTTTAAAGGTTTATAGTGTTAGTGAAAATATCTCAAGTTTTAAAGTGCTACTCAATGACACTTTGAAGGTTTAAAATGTAATTTTCCCATTTATTTTATGTCCCTTAAGACTATTTATTCAAATAAATTCACTCAAAGAGAGGTGTCATTTTGGTAAAAAAAACAAATAATACATGTTATCAACATGGGTTGGCTTGCAAAAATTCCAATCATACCGTAGAACGGATTATGATTGATATTTTACGAATATAATTTTTTGCGGATTGGTTCATCACAACATACATTATAAGTATGTAATTTTTAGAAATGTAATATTTTTTAATATTTTACATATATACCTATTTTTTTATAAAAAATGAACAAATTGAATTAAATATTTATAGATATTCCCTGGAGCTGCTAATTTTTTTCTATTTTTTTTGTATCAAATTTATTTATTTTCATTGTATTAAACTTATTATATTACAATTTATTCACTTATTTCCTTTTACAATTTAATCCAGTTTCATTACACATTTATATAATTTACTGTAAATATTCCCCCCCCCCCCGCTATAGCGGTTCTAGTTGAAATTTGAAAAGGAAAGAAAAAACATAATGTATATTTGTTTTTGTTCCAGATTAATAAACGACGGTGTTTTCGACTCTGACATTATTGTCGGAAGTTTGTAATACGTGGCCGTTTTATTGGTAATTTGTGTGTGTAATAATAATATCATCCGCATCGTCTTCCTCGCGAGAGTTTCAGTCTCAGCCACAAAAGTAAAACTCCACTGTCGTGTTCTGTAGTGATGCTTCTTTCTGCAATCGCTTCTCAGACCCTTCTCTCATCCAACCCTAATTTACACTTCTCCAATTGTATTCCAAACCCTAGACCTTCTAACCCTTCGATCAAGCTACTCAATGCATCTTCCTCTTCCTCCTCATCCTCACCCTCATCCTCCTCGTCGTCTTCTATATTCACACGCGGTCTCCGTTACGTGAACCACACTGTATCCAATGAAGATTCAGAACCCGGTGGAGAGACCATGGTGGCCTCTGCCTCCGCTATAGCTTCCGCGATTCGTGGAGCTTCAACTACTCCTGTAGAGTTCAAACAGATGATTGAGAAAGACCATCTCAAGACTAAGATTATATTGCCAAGTCCTGATTTCCAACGTCTTTGTCTCGAGCAATTGGATCTCTTTCGTCAAATCGTGGATCCAAATGCAGTCCTCTCGGTTCGTCTTCTTACTCCATTTTTTTACCTGAAAAAAAAAACAGAGTGTTCTTGAATTAAAGTTGGGATTTTTCTTTGTTTATGTTATGTTTAGATATATGTAAGACCAGCTGGTAGCTATGTAATGGATCGATTAGAGCTGCGTCGTGTCACATGTTACCCAAGTGTTAATGCTGGAGACGTTGTGATCTTAGTTGGGAACTTTGGTATCCCTGCTGGTCTACGAGCTGCTGAAGCATCACTTTCTAGTCAACAAGTATGTGTTCTGCTTCCTCTGCCTTAAAACTCGAGTTCACTTATCGTTTTTTTGTTGACATAATATGATGATGATAGGTGGAACTTGTGAATAAACATAGAGCTGCTGTGTTTCCTATGGTGAAACACCCGTTTGTTGTCGGTTTCCTAGTTGCTGAGTTACCTGTAGAAGCCGAGGAGGAGAAGGTTGAAGAGGAAGAGGAGAAGCCGCGTGGTTTAAAGCATTTTCCTTCTCCTGAGGAAGCTTATGCTTTGCCTGCTTCAGCTAATACAAAATCACCTAAAGTTAAACTTCCATCTGTTAAGGTGTTCACTGCAGAGCAGAGATCTTACGCCATTAATATTTCGCGGACTCTGGCTATGGCGTATGTCATGGATCAGGTTGTTCTTATATCCTGTCTCTTCTGTTGATGGCATTGCGTGTGTTTGATTCTTTTTAACCCTTATTGATCTTTTCTTTTTTGTGGGTATGTGTAGAAAACAATGTTACTTCAACAGTCATCTTGACAAAGCAATGTGAGGATGAGTAAGCTAGTGGAGCAGGTACAAGCCACACACTTGTTAACTTACCACAGATACATCTCATGTTAACGTCTCCTTGTAGTTTATATCATGCATTTTCTTTCTTGTGTTTTGGCAGATCCGTGGTCCGCTCTCTACCATCAGGACTTTAAGTAAAATGCTTTCAACTCACACGAAGAGAAGTCAGGTCCTTACAGTTAACATTTGTGGCTGGAATTGTTATTTACTGATCCTTGCAAGTATCAGACTGACTTGGGGTTTTGTACATTTGTAGGTTTCACATGATATTGTGGAAGACTTAATAGTTCAAGGTGATCAAATAAAAGATACCCTTGAAGAACTTCAGGATGCAGTTCACTTGACAAAGGTCCACCTTCTCTTACTTTGTCCCTTTTGGTACTTGTGAGTGTTATTACCTAAATTGATTTTTTTTTATGTGTATATTTTACAAAGCATTTCATTTTCAGGCTAATATAGTGCGCCACAACGAAGAAGCCCTGAAGAAGATAAACAAAACACATAATGAATCAAGGAGATCAAACTATGAACAAAAGGACCCCATTGATGGGTCACAAATCCCAAGTACACGCCTTTCCCTGGGTTCTGGATCAGATGATTCTGAAATGCCTATGCCACCTCTGGCCCTGGCACCTGTACAATCGCAAAGCATAAGGTACAAGCTTTCGAGCCATTAACTGAACTTTTTGCAACAAAATAAAGTGTTGGGAGAGCTTATCTCTTTCATTTATGTCAGGAAGACCATGCGACATTTCTAATGTGCTTTTAGATATGGTCGAGACTGTGAGACCACTAGCCCTTACTCAGCAAAGAGTGGTGGAGCTAGGTGAAAATTCAGCTTCCTTGCAAGTTTCTGTTGAAGAACCGGCTTTAAGGCAGGCTCTAAGCAATCTCATTGAAGGTGCTCTGTTGCGCACTCATGTTGGGGGAAAAGTTGAAATTTTGTCGACCAGTGCTCCTGCTGGTGGTAGTCTGGTAGTAATTGATGACGATGGTCCTGATATGCGCTATATGGTAAACAAGACCAAACTTTATATTCTGCTTCCTGTATTTAAGTCTGATGTCTTACCAGTTTCATATGATATGAGAATCATATTGCTTTTTAACATAAATTTGTTACATCAATGCAGACGCAAATGCATTCACTAACACCATTTGGAGCAGAACTCCTGTCGGAAAACATGGTTGAAGACAATATGACATGGAACTTTGTGGCTGGTTTAACCGTAGCCCGAGAGATCCTGGAGAGTTACGGATGCGTGCTCAGGGTTATATCCCCTCGCAGCTCTGATGCAGCCGTAGGAGTTGGGGGTACTCGTGTAGAAATCTGGCTCCCTCCCTTCCCCGAAGCAGTATCTGAAACCAAAGAAGGATAGTTTTCATTTCCCTCTCTTTGCCTTGTGAATCTTTTAGCCTCAAGAGTATTTTGCTTGCCTATGTGTGGTGAGGCCAATGTATAGTCAATTTGTGATTTGTTGATCAGTGTGTAAAAAACAACATAATATGTACATAACCCAAAAAAGTCATGTCTACAAACTACATAGGTGGACATTGTAACGTAAATATACAGCTCTATTCTTATGTAAGTAATATAAGTAGAGTTTGTAGTTTGTAATATAGACTTGAACAGATTGCTTAATGATTATTATAAACAGCTCTATTATACCAAACGCAGTTTATGAATCTTGAAAGTGAAAATGGCACTTCTTATTGTTTCTCTCTTGTGGTTTGTATTTGAATATGATGTGAACATATCACCTTTTCGAATGACTCCCAAAAATATTACAGTTGCCTTATTTATCCAATTTCGATTGCTTCTTTTTTACTGCATCGTTTTTATCCATCCACCATTTTTTGTTTTACCAATGTCACAATTTTATTAACTTTTCGTCTTCTAAAACATGTCACGAATTGGATGGATGATAACATAATAATGTACGAAAAGCAAGAAATGAAAGTAGGGGGACCTCTCCTATTAAAGAAAGTGGACTCTTCAGTTTGGTACTTTCCTTATTATAGTTTGGCAACTCTATTTATCCCATCATCATACATTATAGTTTGATTATGTTGCTTTTCTTATACCACCATCTTCTTATCTTTGCGTGAATTCCGGATAGATATCGCAAAACTCAACTCTCTTGGTTTATTCTTATTTTTTTTAAATAAAAAAAAGTTGCAGCAAAGAATATGACAAAATGACAGATTTTTAAAAAGTGAGTTTGATAGATTTGTTTGAATCTTAACATTAAGATATAAAAAATATCAAAACAGTAGATTGTGAAATTTTGATTGGCATCATTATATGTCGACCAAGTACGGTCCACGGATATGCGTGTTGTGTCGTGTCGGGCGGGTCCTATATTAATTTTGTTGTTGTGCTTATTTTTACGCGCATTTCAAGTATTTAAACCAATCATATCGTGACACAGTTTTACAAATACTGTGTCGTTTTAGGGATTTCGAACTCCAACCCCAGCAAAAAAAAAAAAAAAAAATTGAATCTTTTTTTTTTTTTTTTTGCCTTTTTGAAAATTAAATTGTAGGAAGAAGCAGCTTTGAGCCTAAAATACACGCCCAGAAAAATTCCCTATTTGGTCACCAAAACCTAAACTTTTCTTTTGAATTTCTTGAAAAAGGAAAAGTCAAGAAATCTCGGTAAGGGTTTCAAGAAAAATCATTCCTTTATTTTGGATTTTAAAGATTAAAAAAAAAAAAACGCGTTTCTTAATCATTCTCTTCCTCTCACGCTTTTGGTGTTCTCTAGACGAAGGCGATCACAGGGGTGTGTTTTGTTTTGTGTGTGTGTGTTTCGAATTTTGCGAAGAGGGGGTTTTTGGGTTTCGTTGAGAAGCGATTATCTCGTGTTCTTCAACTTGGTTCTTGGCCTTTTTTGATTAATCCCAGGTTCGTTTCGGGTTTTAAATGTGATGCCTTTTTGTTTCTTGTAGGATAATTCTGTTTATTTTATCGATGAAATTTGGGATTTTTTTGTGGAATTTTAGCGTAAGCGATTGGTGAATTTTGTCGTTTTGGTAACCATTTTGCTTCTGTTTCATTGCTCTTTTAGTATTCTTAGTCTGCTTTTGATTAGTTTTTGGTATTTGAAGTTTGTGTTCTCTTATTCAAATGTGATACAGAGCTGACTTTATCTCCGGTTTAGTTGTTTATTTTTTGTGTGTGTGTCTTGCAATCTAAGGAAAGTGTTCTGTTTTTTGTGATTCATGTTCTTGTGATTGCTTTGATTGTATAGCTCCTAGTTTTGAGGGTGGGTTTGTTTTGCTTTTTGTCAAAGGGAAAGCACATGATTTGTTGCTTGTTTATAGCACTGCTTGTTCTAAGGGAATGATCTAATTGGTTTGTTTTTGACTTATGGGTATATATAGTCTGGTCAATAGTTTGGTATTGAAGCCTTTTTATCCCCTGGTTGGGTTTAGAAGCACTATATTGTATTCAGCTGTAGGTTCTACGATAATGAGTTACTTTTTTGACATTTAGATAGCGTGGATGGATGATGACCAGTTTTTCCATTTAAATGGTGGTCCTAGTCTGTTTGGCCATCTTGTGTCTTCTTCTCTTGGCATTGGAACTTATTCAAAAGCCTCTTTTTTCTTCTCTAGATAACGGACTCGTGGTGTTACACATAGAAGGTTCCTGGCTTCTCTACTGTCAGGAGGAGCCTTTAGTCTTGAAGTTACTACAGTAGAGAGAATCCCCAGTGGGTGACAAACCTCTTCTTGAAGTACAATTCAGAAGATTAGAGAAGATATGGGAATATTTTCACGCAGGTCATGATCTTGTCTCTCTCTTTTTGACGAATTTGGTCAGTCTTTCAAGAGGTGCAGAGAACCTTATTAGCCATTTCGTTCTTGTTCTTATAGTTCTATTAGTAGGAAATCAAATGACGGGATGAAGATCATTGCAACAGCATTTTTCGGAGTAACTTTTGGCTTTTTGATTGGAATATCATTTCCATCATTATCAATCACCAAGGTTGTAGAATCAATCCTTCTCTTCCCATTTCTGTGTTTGATTAGATTTGTTCTCTTGTTCATCTTTACAATTTCTTGGTCTTATATTATCAGGTGAGTCTCCCAACAAACTTTCTTCCTTCAAACGATCTGTCATATGTAGAGGAAAAGGGTTCGACAATTGCAACTCCAGAAAGTCATAAAGCTTGGTCATCATCAAAGGATAATGATAGCAGCTCATCCAGTCCAATCGACAAATCGAAGGCACGCTTCTACTCCTTAATAAATTTATCGAATGTTTTTGGAACTTTACAGTAGCTTTACAAGTTTGGTCTACCCTTACCCATTCATGATTCATATTCCAATATGCAACTGGAATTCTTCTGCAATGAGGAAACACATAAAATCTTAGGTCTCCCCAGTGATATATATGTTTGAGGATTCTTACATCTGATTAGCTTTGTACCATGAGACTACCAAGTACCAACTAACATATAACTTACATAGTTCAGTCATTTAGATTTCACATTGCCAAACTTGAAAGAAACTATCAAACTAGATATGAAAAGAACATGTGTTTGTTAACCTTTTATTACTGTGTTTTCTTGATTAATATTCTCGTATCTGTCCATGTTTTCATGTTTCATTTCTGAGTTTGCTGCAGATTTGGGTACCTTCAAATCCTCGTGGTGCTGAAATGTTGCCACCGGGTATGATTGCTGCTGAATCAGACTTCTATTTGCGCAGACTATGGGGGTTACCGCAGGAGGTGTGTGATTGAACCATTCATTTCTATTATCATCAAAACCATTTTTTGTAGCTGCATTACTTGATATATAAAAGTAATGTAATTTTGATACCTTTTTTTCTTCCTCAGGATTTGACCAGTGAACCAAGATACCTCGCAACATTTACAGTGGGTATTAATCAGAAAGCAAATATTGATGCTTGTGTCAAGAAGGTTGGTTCATTCCCTTTATTAATTTGATGTTTTGACTTCACGTCATAAAGTATTTATCATCTTCTCCACAGTTTTCAGAAAACTTCACCATTGTCCTGTTTCATTATGACGGCCAAGTAAGCGAGTGGGATGAGTTTGAATGGTCGAAGACTGCTATACACATTAGCGTTCGAAAGCAGACTAAATGGTATCAACAGCTTATCAACCTCTCTTTATTCTTTATGATAGAAAATATTTTGGTGATGTTTGTGACTATTGACTCTCTTGGCACCTGAAAATATGATAGGTGGTATGCAAAGAGGTTTTTGCACCCTGATATTGTAGCACGATATGATTATATATTCATCTGGGATGAAGACCTTGGGGTAGAGCATTTTAATGCAGAAGAGTAAGTTGTTTTAAACCTTTCGTGGGTTCTTTCCCTTTTTCTTGTTTTATATTTGATATGTTGTGATCATCTTGATTACCCTTTTCCCAGGTACATAAAGATGGTGAAGAAACATGGCCTGGAGATTTCCCAACCTGGCTTGGAACCAAACCAGGGGTTAACGTGGCAGATGACAAAGAGAAGAGGAGATATGGAAGTCCACAAGTATGATGAACAAACATCCCTCTGATTCTGGCCATGTTTAGTTTTAAGTGTAATGATCTTTACAAAACTCTGTGCTTTGAAACTTATCAGGATAACAGAAGAAAGACCTGGATGGTGCTCAGATCCTCATCTCCCTCCATGTGCTGCGTATGTAGAATCATTTCATTCTACCTGTTACGAGTTATTTTTTTTTCTCGTATAACAGGGGAACTAACTAGTCTCGAACTTTTGTGTCATTGACAAATGCAGATTCGTCGAGATCATGGCTCCTGTGTTTTCTAGAGACGCCTGGCGATGCGTGTGGCACGTGATCCAGGTTCCTTACTTTATCATCTATTTGCTCAAATTTTTCATTCCTCTTCTCTCCTCTTTCTTTAAACCTCTCTTCTTGTCAGTCTCACTTATATGCCTTCTTACCTAAACTGTTTAACAGAATGATTTGGTTCACGGTTGGGGACTTGACTTTGCACTCAGAAGATGTGTTGAGGTAAGAGTTGGACACTTTCAGTTCGCTGTTTGTCACGCAAAATAAACTTTCCTTTAATTATATATATCGTTTGTTAATTGACGATATTTACACCAAAACGCAGCCTGCACATGAGAAGATAGGAGTAGTAGATTCTCAGTGGGTCGTTCATCAATCTTTTCCTTCCCTTGGCAACCAAGTAAGCCCCATAGAACTCTCTCTATGTCCATTTTAGCGTGATCTGTTTGACCTTAACCTCTGCGCTCAAAAATCTGATTTGGCTTTCTGTAGGGTGAAGCGACGGACGGGAAAGCACCATGGCAAGGGGTAACAAAGCTTTTTTTTTAGCTCTCTCTCTTGTGCTGAGAATTGCGTTGTTTTGAGGAAGACACATAACTTGTGCGACAAGCGACTTCAAAATGTTTATTGTGTTTGTTTTGCAGGTGAGGGATAGATGCACAAAGGAATGGACAATGTTCCAGAGTAGAATGGCTAGCGCAGAAAAGGATTATTTCAAATCTTTACAAGTAGAAGGCTCCTCCAATTCAACAACAACAGCCATTTAAATAGGAGAGTTTTTAAGTAGCCAAGACGCTGACAGATTCAGTTCACATAGTGTCTTACATTTACATATAGAGTCTGTATATGTTTATGTAGTAGATATACCCATCACAACCTTCCATCGAATAAACAAAAAGATGAATGTTTTGATCCAGTAAAGCACTTGTGTATCAACATCCAGCACTAGTGCAACTAGTGGCATGTGATGTGTATACTATGTTAAGCATTGTGAGTTTTACTTTATCTACAAGAAAATTCTGAAGTGAGTGGCAAAGAGCCGTGTTACAAAGATGGTGTGGCGTGTTATGTTTCCATGGATCAGTGGAGTCACACGTGTCGGTTTCCTG
>NC_025700.1:14766269-14768995 GCF_000633955.1 Camelina sativa
GCAGCCTGCACATGAGAAGATAGGAGTAGTAGATTCTCAGTGGGTCGTTCATCAATCTTTTCCTTCCCTTGGCAACCAAGTAAGCCCCATAGAACTCTCTCTATGTCCATTTTAGCGTGATCTGTTTGACCTTAACCTCTGCGCTCAAAAATCTGATTTGGCTTTCTGTAGGGTGAAGCGACGGACGGGAAAGCACCATGGCAAGGGGTAACAAAGCTTTTTTTTTAGCTCTCTCTCTTGTGCTGAGAATTGCGTTGTTTTGAGGAAGACACATAACTTGTGCGACAAGCGACTTCAAAATGTTTATTGTGTTTGTTTTGCAGGTGAGGGATAGATGCACAAAGGAATGGACAATGTTCCAGAGTAGAATGGCTAGCGCAGAAAAGGATTATTTCAAATCTTTACAAGTAGAAGGCTCCTCCAATTCAACAACAACAGCCATTTAAATAGGAGAGTTTTTAAGTAGCCAAGACGCTGACAGATTCAGTTCACATAGTGTCTTACATTTACATATAGAGTCTGTATATGTTTATGTAGTAGATATACCCATCACAACCTTCCATCGAATAAACAAAAAGATGAATGTTTTGATCCAGTAAAGCACTTGTGTATCAACATCCAGCACTAGTGCAACTAGTGGCATGTGATGTGTATACTATGTTAAGCATTGTGAGTTTTACTTTATCTACAAGAAAATTCTGAAGTGAGTGGCAAAGAGCCGTGTTACAAAGATGGTGTGGCGTGTTATGTTTCCATGGATCAGTGGAGTCACACGTGTCGGTTTCCTGACGCACAGGAACTTGAGAAGCTTTCCACAAAGCATTTCCTTAGAACCACGTGTCAGAGACTTTTGTGATACAGTCACAATCATGTGTTTGTCTCGTACCTCACGCGTCATGCCACACGTTTAGACCGATAAATTAAAAGCCAGAGGATTATTAGACAGTAGTGGCTGGATTAAAGAAACTTCCTCATTTGCTCTCTTTATTAGTTTATTTTAAAGCTCCTGAAAGATCTCAAATTCATCTCCTGAAGATTCAAGAAACTGAAAGAAAGTATCTTTAGGAAGAAGAATGGGTCTTTCTCATTACCCGACGGCGTCTGATGGATTAGTGCCAATGCTAGTGATGAACACAGTTGTTTCGGTGTCTATCTTGAAGAACATGGTAAGGTCTGTTCTTCAAGTGGTGAGCTCTGATACCAATGAGGCAAGGAACATAGAGGATGGCGTAGATCATGAGGATTCAGAAAGAAATAGAATCTCAATCACACACTTTGATACTCTTTGTGTGAAAGGAAGCATGAAGGAGAGAGAAGATTTGGAGTGTTGTGTGTGTCTATGTGGGTTTAAAGAGAAGGAGGAAGTGACTGAGTTAGTGTCTTGCAAGCATTACTTTCACACGGCTTGTCTTGATAAATGGTTTGGTAATAACCACACCACATGTCCTCTCTGTAGATCCATCCTTTAGCTATGGATCTTACTCTACTTTCCTTTTATGGCTTTTCACCATTTTTTTAATGTTTTTTTCTAGTTTCTATTTTGGGAAACTCAGATTCTGTTGTGTTCCACTTCGTGGATTTTGGAAGAGTTGTTTATTTTACTTAAATAAAAGTACTTTGATAGCTGTGTCTTGATCTTATGTAATTCATACTCACAACTGCTATCATACATCAGTTTTGTTATACAAAACAAAAGTGGATGTCACAATTATTACACAAATAACATATATTAAGCGAATAATTACTAAGCTTCACGAAAGAAACAAGATTATATACAGTTGCTGAATTTCTTGTGCTTTAGATTGATGAAATTCTCTGCTTCTTTGTCAACATCCTCATCTCTTGCTATCCTCTCACTCTTCACCTTCCTCATATGATGTGAATCATGTGATGACGCCTTCATAACGTCACGGTTCAAGTCTTCATACTCCATAACTTGATGATACGGTTTCTCAACCATCGAGTTCCTATGATGGTGACGATGGTGATGATGATGATGAGCTTTATGCTGAAGGAAGCTCTCGAGTACCATTGTTGCTAGTGGAATTACGATTTTTTGGTCTCTTCTTGTTGCTCCGTATACATTTGAAATCATCTGAGGGACTATATATGCGCATATGTTGTATTAGAGTCTTTAAAGATTAGGCTGAATCCGATACCTTTTCTTCCTTTAGATTATTCCAGGTTTGGCCAATGTTCCTTGGAGGCTTGGGCCACTAAATATATATAGATAGACGCAGACGCACATGTCTATTGTTGTATAACTTTATATGGTTTAGTAATATTCAACAAGAAGGGGAAAAAACAACTTAACATGGAAAAATTTTAAGAGTTGGGCCAGTGGTTTTAGAGGATAGTTGCCAAAGGTATATATGCCCATGAACAAACTGAAAACGGTAAACGAGAGTTTTTTTTTTTGGTTAAGATATTATATCAACAGAACGATTACAAAATCATTTTACCAACTACGTACCACAGGAATAACGACAGACATGAAATTATAAAGGATACAAAATACAACTAAAGTAAACTCCAAGGAGAGAGAAGTAGATCACATATATGTTGGTTATTATTCCTGTCGGTAAACGAGAGTTTTGGTTTTCGACCGAACTAGATGCTTTAAATTAATAATGGATCACATTGCGTGTTTTGACCGTACCTTTAGCAAATATGGGGATAAGTTCAATTTAAAGGTCTATCTTTGTTGTGGAATGGTCTTTTTTTTT
>NC_025700.1:14769954-14789151 GCF_000633955.1 Camelina sativa
AAGTTCAATTTAAAGGTCTATCTTTGTTGTGGAATGGTCTTTTTTTTTTTCCAATCGTTATGATAGAAATCGCATCTAATGCTTGCAAAGTTTGAAGAGTCTCTCTTAAACAAGTGATACTAGATTTGTGATTTCACTTTATTGACGATTCTTCCTCTTGATCAAGGCCAGAAAAAGAATCTCATTAAGCTTGAAATTAGTCTTATGCTTCTTTTTTTTGGTCACTTCGATTTAGTCTTATGCTGCAATGAAATCATACATGTTTGGATGAATCATGCATCTCTGTATACAAATCAGCTGATAATAAACATCACTTTTATTAAACATAAGCAGCAAATACAACACTCCATGGTATTCATAGGGTCATCAAACAAAAGAACACTTTTTTTTGTTAAAAGGTCCCTTATTTGGTTTTTGTACGATACTGAAACATGTCAATCACACACATACATCTTGCACGTTTATTATTCAGGATACATATATAATCATTAACATTTTATATATGAGCCGGCAGAGTATATGGGTGCAGTCTAGAGTCCCTTAATCCCTGTCTTTGTATTTAGTGGTAGTGGCCGTCTTGAATGGGGTTCATGTACACTTGGCGTGTTGGAACCTGAGGAGCCATAAGCCTGTTCTGCTGCTTCATCCCGCCGTACCCGTCGTTGTATGCATCTTCATGCTGCCCCTGCCATCCATTACCCATTTTTCCCTACACAGTGATCATTAAGCTAGCGACATTAAAATAAAATAAAATAAAGTAATACTGGTTAATTAATAGGATGACAATTCTTGAAGGCTCTACGTAAGATTACTTTTTTTTTGTTAGTATACAAAAAAAACACTTATCTTTTTTTTTCCCAAACGTCAAAACCATTGTTTCCTTTGCCTATGGTTCTAAAACGGTCTTTTTATTCTTTTTAAGTGTATATAAAAAATCAAGAATCAATAGTTTTATTTAACAAAAATTTTAGCATAAAGTTTCAGGAATTTTAAATAGTTATAGACAGCTTGGAAAAAATATATAACAAAACGTCATAGCATGAATATTAGTAAGATATGACACCATAGAGATTGTCGCTTACGTTGTGGTGGTAATTGTTGCTTTGGTACGGCAACGCAGTGGTGTGGTGGCTCTGTCTGCTTTCATAGAACTCCTCCACGTTAGAGTTTGGGAGCATGTGGTGAGCTGGAAGCCTCTTGTGGTGATTGTAGCGGGCATGACGATCAGAGTAGCCTCCATCGGTCTGCACACGAGACACAACCTCCCTGTGCTCCTCGAAGCCATAGCCGTAGCGGCCTCTCCGTTTATCCTTTTCGTAGTATCCGTCCCTCACCCCTCCGACTAACCCTCCAATCCCTCCGGTAATTCCTCCGGTAATCCCTCCGATAACCTTGTCAAGCATTTCGCTCTTTTATGTAAATATATACTTTTGTTAATTTTTCTTTGATATGGATAAGTGATTAAACTCTTTCAGGTGTTTATATATACACAAGTCTTGTATAAGTCAAGTGTTCGTTTTATTAGTCTTTGATATGATTCCTTCTTGGTAATTATTCGTAATATATCATGGTATATATGATATGAATCTTATTCTCATTTATTAATTTATCTTCCACCACCATACCATATTTTGGGTAGGCATGTTTGTTCTTATTCCATTCTTCTTTTTAATGCATGATCAGTCCAATTCCATTGAGAAATTCTAATTATTTTTTCTTCTTTCTTTGGCATTTTTTTTCTTTTGGATGTTACTCCAAATTTACTGAATTGATTGAAGTGTAATACGAAACTGGATATTAAACCTAGTCTCATTCTATGTACTACGGGGGTTTTTTTTTTGATATGGTCATCGAACCAGCAATCAGGACCAGAGAGAAGCTAAGGTGTACCAAGTCCAACCTTTTCAGGAACACACTAAGCCTTATTCCAACAATATGTTCACTCGAGACAGTTTTTACCAAGAAGACATATAAACTTATCAAGCATGTTTCTTCATATATATCACTTGTGTTATTTCTCTTTGATATTAATAGTAGGTGATTAAAATATTTCAGGTGTTTCAATAATTGTAGTTATAGTAGGCTAGTTTTCATCTTAATTAGTGTTCGATATGATTCCATTTGGAGATTAATTATTAATATCATGGTATGATCAGAATCTTATCCTCTTTTCTATCACCACCGTCCTGAAAGTTGAATAGACATTTTGCTCTAATTCCTTTCTTCTTTTTCATTAAAGATTGATCCCTTTCACATGGGAAATTCCAATTCCAAAAGTGGCAAGTTAACCTAGGCTAGTTGTATTTATTACGGGTTTTAGTTTGTTTTTTTTTAAAAAAATTGTTTTGAGTTTAAGATTGACATTCATATTTGGATTAAAAGTGTTTAGACTTTTAGATCATAATCATATGGATAAAGTCATTTTCTACTTGTGTACTTCCAAAACGCTTGCTTGTAACGTGGGTCACATGAGTATTGAGTAATATTAATATGGTCACGTTATGCCGTATGGAGAATATGTACACACTTCCTTATCAGCTTATGAATGGTGAGATGGACTAATTAAAGAAATCAAAGCTCACTTACACTAACAGTTGTCTAATCTTTCATTACGAGTAACCAACATTACGCGATATGGAGAACATTTGTGCGCTTATGAAGGTCAGGAGGACTAAAGATGTCAAATTGTCAATGCTCACTTTAGACAGAACCACAAGGATCTTCTTCCCAAAATTTGACAGTAGCATAATGTACGGCGTATCTTCTGAAATCTAAATTTTCTTTGTTTATAACGGGTTTATTTTAATTTTGTTTGTGTTAAAAAAATTTCATTCATATTTTGGATATATTTGGACGTACAAAGCATTATGTAAATCTTTTTCTTTTGTTCTTTGGACCCGACTAAAAGTGTTTAGGTCAAATATTGTGGACCAAGTTTACTTTGTAGTACTCCCCAAATGCTAAGAGCCCAAGCACATGCTGATGAAGCATGTGCTTGCGACCCGGATATTATATACAATATTTTGGCCCTCAGATTTCAATAAAATGCCATTAGTGTAGTGGTAAAAGGGTACAAAGTTGTGTTTGTGGTCTTTCTTTGGTCTATAACACCACCAGTTTTTACAATTTTTTTTTCTTTCTTTGGTCTACTAAAAAGCCAGCCTTAACATAGTTTTGAGCTTGTGGCCCAATATCTTGTGCGATGGCTCTGTAACGTTGTCAACTTATGAGATATGGAGACTCTTGCTTATGAATGGTAAGATGGTCTTAAAGTTGTCAAAGCTCATCTTACACTAACTATTGTCTAATCTTTTATCATGAACTATTGTCTAATCTTTTATCATGTGTCAGGACATGTAACTCACGAATCACGATTATCATTACAATTCAGGGGTATCTCTAAGGAAACAAGGCACTCACGATTTATATTTATTCATATTGAAAATCAGTATGTTAATCTTATCTGCGCAGATATCATAAAACCCATCCAGCTAGTTCATTAATAATTCTAGCAAATCTTAATAAATATAAAGTGAGCAAATATAGGTTTTGCAAATAACCGTTTTAATTCTCGTTTACTTGGTACCTAGTAGAAGACGAGAACGAAAATAGGTTTAAACACTCAAGTGGTCCTGACCCGTCTGACCTGACTCTTCAAAATATATATACTAGCTAGCTAGTGTGCATGCCTAATGTTCTTGATAAAATTCGACCTTCTTCTCAGTTGGAGATGATCCAGTTTCTTAGATCTTTCTCTCTTGATTGGATATATCATCTTTTCCTCTCTTTCACTAGAAAGAGCTTATCTATAGCTGAAACCTATAACCGTTGCTAGGTACCAAAAAAAAGAATAGGTCGCATGTCTCTCTTCTAAACGCCCATTGACATTATTTATAATTTGAGCATCTTAATTGTGTGCCCTTACACAGTATAACTGACTCCACCTCAACTCAATATACCTTCACCTAAGAGAAGCCAAAATGTGCAGGAGTTTTGGATCAATCCAGTTTTGTGATGGGTCAATAACCTACCATACAACAAGAATACAACATCTGATCGTTCTTCCATCTACATATGCTGCTGTCAATGGGTTTAGAGGATATATTCTAAGATATATATGCTCAAGAAAAAGAGACAAGGAGAGTTATTGTTGATTATTCGATCGCATGGCGTGTCTTGACCGCAACTTTAGTAACGATTAAAGAAACATATGGGAAAAGGCATGTAGATAAGTTCAACAAAAGTCCCATTTCTGTTCTAAAATGGTCTCTTCAATTGTGATGATGGGAATTGCATCTAATTGCATAATCAGAGGGACTATATATAAGATATGTTTAAGGATCTAAGACCGACGATTAGGCTGAATCCGATACCTTTTCTTCCTTTAGATCATTTCAGGTTTGGCCAATGTTCCTTCCTTATACCATTAAATATATAGACACACATGTCTTTTGATGTATAATTTTATACAAGTAAGAAGAAAAACAACTTAACGTGGAAATTTTGAAGATGTAGTAGGCCAATGGGTTTTGAGGATAGTTATTAAGTATATATGCCCATGAAAAAACGAAAAGTGGTTAGTGTCGGTTTATTATACGATTGAACTAGATGCTTTTAATAATGGATACGTTTAATCTAAGTCCCATCTCTCGTGGAATGGTCTTTTTAATCGTAATGATGGAAATTGAATCTAATGCTTGCAAAGTTTGAAGAGTTATCTAAACGCGGACTACTGAGAATTTTTCGGATGGCCTTAGGCTTCGATCCTTTTACTTTATGAAGACTTTACATTACACATAAAGGTATTTTGCTGAAAAAAAAAAAAACATTACACATAAAGGTTTCAATATTTTCCTATTAGTTTGAGACATTGTTAAAAAAAAAAAAATTAGGCAATATAAACATGGCAGCTTCTATATATATATATATATATATATATATATATACAAAGTTAACTTTTTTCTTTTTTTCTTTCTCCACACCATCATTCACTTAAGCAATATTCTATCTATTTTTTATAGAAAATATACTAATTTAAATATTCATTCATTGCATATTTATTATTTATAACTAGGTTTTGAATCCACGCTACGCGTGAGTGTATTTGATATATTTTGATGAAAACTATATATGATTGATGACGGTCATAAAATATTATCTTATAAAAAATTTAAATTAGTATTAAGAAAAAAAAAAAAAATTTCAGATACACAATTTTTTAAACTATAAAAATCAGTTGTGTTATAAAATCAAATCTGATAATAAAAATCATGAATTTAACTCGACGTCCAAGCGAGGCAAATCAAACTGATGACCTCACATATCCTAAACCATTTCTTTGACCACCAGAAAAATAAAACAATTTTATCATCATGAATTTAACTCGTTTTCATATTTAACTGATCACTACCACCTATATTTTCGTGTTTTTTTATTCAATGTTTTCTTATTTTTCATATTCTTTCTTCTCATTTTCATTTTCAAATTTTGTGGTAATTGTCATCATTACTTTTACCGTCTGGTTCTTTGTTATACTCTTTTTCTTCTTCTTCCTCGTCAACTTCTTCACATTCTTCCACTGAAAAACATTTTTTTTAGACTACCACACAATTTGTTAACCCATCAAACTCCAAGAACAAAATCATTTCTTTTCTCATAAAAATAAAAAACAAGATAAAAAATAAAAAAATTAATGAAAGAATATCAACTCATCTATATAATCATACACAAAAATATGTTTTACAGCTCATAAGAAATAAAAAGCACAACCGTAGATAAATAAGATAATTTATGTTTTACATCAATATTTATAATATTTTAAACTTTTAAAAGGTTTCAAAATATAAAATTTGAACATTTTAAAAAGTTTCAAAATTTATAATATTTTAAACTTTTAAAATTTAAAAATTATAATATTTAAAAACTTTTAAAAAGCTAAGAACTTTTAAAATTTTTCATATTTATAATATTTAAACTTTTAAAATTTAAATATTATAATATATTTTTTTGAAATTTATTAAAGTTTTAATTTGATCAAATAAAAAACCGGATCAAACCAAATTAAAGTTTTAAACTTGGACGCCTGATAAATCAAGCTTTCCTGCTCATTCATTGTTGGAAACATATTAATCTTATTTATACTGGTTCTGAACCATTGTCTAAAAATTCTGGAAATTTTAAAAAATGTTAATGAATGACATGTCAAATCATGATTGGTTGTTTAAAATAATTCTTAATATAGAAAATTCTGGAAATGTTAAAACATTTTTTTAGACTACTACACAACTTGTTAACCCATCAAACTCCAAAAACAAAATCATTTCTTTCTCATAAAAATAAAAAATAAGATAAAAATTAAAAGATTAATGAAAGAATATCAACTCATCTATATAATCATACATAAAAATAAGTTTTACAGCTCATAAGAAATAAATAGCACAAACGTAGATAAATAAGATAATTTATGTTTTACATCAATATTTATAATATTTTAAAATTTTAAAAGGTTTCGAAATATAAAATTTGAACCTTTTAAAAAGTTTCAAAATTTATAATATTTTAAACTTTTAAAATTTAAAAATTATAATATTTAAAAACTTTTAAAAAGCTAAGAACTTTCAAAAGTTTTCATATTTATAATATTTAAACTTTTAAAATTTAAATATTATAATATATATTTTTCGAAACTTATTAAAGTTTTAATTTGATCAAATAAAAAACCGGATCAAACCAAATTAAAGTTTTAAACTTGGACGCCTGATAAATCAAGCTTTCCTGCTCATTCATTGTTGGAAACATATTAATCTTATTTATACTGGTTCTGAACCATTGTCTAAAAATTCTGGAAATTTTAAAAAATGTTAATGAATGACATGTCAAATCATGATTGGTTGTTTAAAATAATTCTTAATATAGAAAATTCTGGAAATGTTAAAACATTTTTTTAGACTACTACACAACTTGTTAACCCATCAAACTCCAAAAACAAAATCATTTCTTTCTCATAAAAATAAAAAATAAGATAAAAATTAAAAGATTAATGAAAGAATATCAACTCATCTATATAATCATACATAAAAATAAGTTTTACAGCTCATAAGAAATAAATAGCACAAACGTAGATAAATAAGATAATTTATGTTTTACATCAATATTTATAATATTTTAAAATTTTAAAAGGTTTCGAAATATAAAATTTGAACCTTTTAAAAAGTTTCAAAATTTATAATATTTTAAACTTTTAAAATTTAAAAATTATAATATTTAAAAACTTTTAAAAAGCTAAGAACTTTCAAAAGTTTTCATATTTATAATATTTAAACTTTTAAAATTTAAATATTATAATATATATTTTTCGAAACTTATTAAAGTTTTAATTTGATCAAATAAAAAACTGGATCAAACCAAATTAAACTTTTAAACTTGGACGCCTGATAAATCAAGCTTTCCTGCTCATTCATTGTTGGAAGCATATTAATCTTATTTATACTGGTTCTGAACCATTGTCTAAAAATTCTGGAAATTTTAAAAAATGTTAATGAATGACATGTCAAATCCTGATTGGTTGTTTAAAATAATTCTTAATATATAAAATTCTGGAAATTTTAAAAAAGTTAATTAATGAAGTGTCTAATCCCTATTGGTGGTTAAAAATCCTAGGTGGACAGCTTAAGAAGCTTATAACTCCTACTTTTATTTAGTATAGACTAGGTTTTAAACCCACGCTATGCGTGGGTTAATTTGATAAATTTTGTATTGCTGAAAATTATGATATATTATCTTGTAGAAAACTTTAAATTACTATTAAGTAAAAAAAAATTATTTTAGATACCCAATTTTTAAAAAAATCTTAAAATCACTTGTGTTAAAAAAAATTCTGATCAAAAGAATTAGATTTAACTGGACGTTGAGGCGAGGCGGACTGAACATTCGAACTGGTGATGTTGCATATAATTGTTTATAATATGTTTGAACATTTTAAAATTTTATAATTGTAATATTTAAAACTATAATATTTTTGAACCTTTTAAAAGTTTGTAATTGTAATATTTAAAACTTTTTAAAATTTTAAATCTTGAAATTTGGACGTATGTTAAATCAAGCTTCATGTTCATTCATAGTTGGAAGCAAATTAATCTTATTTATAATTGTTCTCAGCTATTGTCTAAAATTTTCTAGTCGATGTGGGACATTGTACATACACATATTTATAAGTATTTCAATATAGAAATTTTACATAATATCAAAAATATTAAATATTGAGATCTCTAATTTTGATTGGTCGTTTAAAAAATCTGAATATACAAAATTCTGGAATTTTTTTTAAAAGTTAATTAATGACATGTCGAATCTCTATTGGATGTTTTAAATCCTATGTGACAACCTTAGGAGCTTATAGCTACGCGGGGGTTTATTTGATATATTTTGATAAAAATATATATGATTGATGAAGGTAATAAAATATTATCTTATATAAAAAAATTAGTATTAAGGAAAAAAAATTTAATTTTAAATACACAATTTTTTAAAATATAAAAATCAGTTGTGTTATAAAATCAATTCTGATTAAAAAAATAATAAATTTAACTCGACATCCAGGCGAGGCAAATCAAACTGATGACCTCACATATCCTAAACCATTTCTTTGACCACTAGAAAACGAAACAATTTTATCATCATGAATTTAACTCGTTTTTATATTTAATTGATTGCTACTACCTATGTTTTCCTGTTTTTTATTCAATGTTTTTTATTTTTTATATTCTTTTTTGTCATTTTCATTGTCAAATTTTGTGGTAATTGTCATCGTTACTTTTACCGGTTGGTTCTTCGTTATACTCTTTTTCTTCTTCTTCCTCGTCAACTTCTTCACATTTTCCACTGAAAAACCTTTTTAGACTACCACACAACTTGTTAACCCATCAAACTCTAATAGCAAAATCATTTCTTTTCTCATAAAAAGAAAAAATAAAATAATAAATAAAAAATTAATGAAAGAATATCAACTCATCTATAAATCATAGACAAAAATAAGTTTAACAGCTCATAAGAAATAAATAGCACAAACGTAGATAAATAAGATAATTTATGTTTTACATATTTATAATATTTTAATTTGAACCTTTTACAAAGTTTCAATATTAATAATATTTTAAACTTTTAAAATGTTAAAATTATAATATTAAAAAACTTTTTAAAGGTAAAGAACTTTTTAAAGTTTCAATATTTATAATGTTTAAACTTATAATTTTCAATATTATATTATATTTTTTGAAACTTTTAAAGTTTTAATTTGATCAAATAAAAAACTGGATCAAACCAAATAAAATTTAAACTTGGACACTTGATAAATCAAGTTTTCCTACTCATTCGTTGTTGGAAGCATATTAATCTTATTTATACTGGTTCTAAACCATTGTCTAAAAAATTTCTAGCCGATGTGGGATATTGTACATAGTTATTTTATTTCCATAAATTTAAAAATTTCTTTTTTCTAAAAAATTCTGGAAATTAAAAAAATGTTAGTGAATGACATGTCAAATCTTGGTAGGTTGTTTAAAATAATTCTTAATATAGAAAATTCTAGAAATTTAGAAAAAATTAATTAGTGAGGTGTCTAATCAATATTGGTGGTTTAAAATCCTATGTGGAAAGCTTAAGAAGCTTTTAGCTCCTACTTTTATTTAGTATCGATTAATAATAGTAAAAAAGTAAATAAAATGAATTAAGTAAAATTAATTAAATTTGAAAATAGTAAAAACAATAATATAAATTCATTTTGGTAAATAATAAAAATAATAACAATATAAAATAAACTAAGTAAAATAAATAAAAATATAAATATTAAAAATAACATTATGAATTTGTTTTAGCAATAATGTTATTATTTATTTTTACCAAAAAAGATCTTATTCCAAAATTTAGAATGGGTGAATGAGTTTTAGAATGGAAGTAAGATTTATAGCATGGTATTGTTTCAAAAAAAAAAATGTAAGCATACATATATCTATTTTTCTCTACATATTTTTATCATCTTGTATCGAAATTACAAATACTATTCAAAAATTAAAGGAAAATAAGATGATAGAACCGTCAATATATATTTGATGGATTTGACTAGTGAAAACGTAGGAGAAAAAAACTATAGCAACTAGGCTAGTACCCGCGCTACGCCGCGGGGTTAATTTTTTTCCTTTTTTATTACTATGTTGTTGTGTTTTTTTATGTTGTTTGTAATTTTTTCTTAATTTGTTTGGAACTTGTTGGTACGCGAACTATTTTTAATAATTAATTGTAGTTTAAGATAAATAAGATTGAGCATTTAAAAGTCTTGTAAAAATTAGAATTTAGTATTCTGATTTTGCTCAAATTTTATTTTATACGTTATGCATTTTAATATTTATAATGTAACCACTTGAATGACATCCTCTTAGCAAAAATACAAGATTATAAATTATCTTTCATGTGTTTTCTTTTAGTGAAAATTTATTTTACTTTAAGAAAACAACAAAAGTCTTATTTTATTATTCTAAACAATGTTTCAAGTCTGATCCATCAAGAAAACCAAAATATCATGCAATCAACTAAGTTCCGTCACGAATTACTTATTTTATTTTTATTTTAGTTAATAGTTAATACTGTAAATAACTGAATTAATATATATTTATCATTATAAAGGTTGAAATAAATTCTTACCTTAATTTTCCCTTATTAATATATATATATATATATATATATATATATATATATTTTATGTTCATTTGAGTTAATTTTTAAAAAACACATAAAAATCAAAATTTTGTTACCTGGAAACTCAAAGTTGAAAATCATGGTTACCAGAATAAATTAATCATCGATATTATCATCTGAAAACGAGAATGTCAAGAAATTTATTTTTAATTATTCTTGGGACGTCATGTCATCGTCTGAACCTCAGTAAAAGATGTGCAAAATAGAAACAATTTCAACTTTATGAGACACGTTTATTCACTTGGAGTTTATCCTTTTTTTCTTAAACTTTTCATGGGCCTTTATTGGTTTGTAAGTTTTGGGTAATAATAAATTTAAAGTACGAGAAGAACAACAAATTCGAGTTACTAAGACCATCTCCAATGCAAAGAAACCTTCATGGTATCCCAACATTATTTTAATTATTAAATTAGTTTCTTTTTAAGGTAAGAAACTTTTTACTATTAATTATCTCCAATGGTAGAAATCTATATGGGTTTATGTAGAATACAAAAAATATTGAAAATTATTGTGATAAATGGTCTTTGATTGCTTTACCACAACACTCTTGACATGTGCGTCCTTGTATGCTTTTGTAACAAGCAGTTGTGAAAATTTCTGCCATAGGAAAAAACACATAACATGATGTCAGCAAAAGAGAGAAACAAACAAATTAGCTTTGATTGTTCCATAAAAAGGTAGGTATAGTTACTCACTTCGGAACCTAATTCCATTGCTGCCTCGGATATATCAGTACAGATTAGTTGATGGTTATCTAATAATGTAACCTGATACACAAATCAAAAAGGTTTCAGTTCACCTAAATTAATTAGTAACAGAAACAACAAAAATCAAACAAAGAGTTGAGATTGTAGAGTATGGTTCTTGTCAAATCATGTTATTAAAAAATATACACAATAAAGCAAGGAGGCTCCTATAAAATATATACACAATAAAGCAAGAAAAAAATGAGAAGGAGAAGAAGATACAGAGTGTACACACGAGTGAGTTTGTATATATTCTAAAAATCAGTAAGTAAAAATCAACGGCAAAGCTGAACACATAAGCTATTAATCCGTGAGTCCGGGGGGATTTGCCAAAATGTAAGATGCTGATTTCCCATTTCTCAAACAAGTCATGCTGAATTGGTTACCTAATTGAGTCGTCTACAGAAAACAAAAATAAGAAGAAGAGATATGTAATTAAGAGACATTGAAAAGGGATTCGAGAAACTGAGATACGAAAATAAAGGCACTCAAGGATTTATACCGTGCAAGAGGCTGGTTCTCGGTTACAGCTCCATTTAGAAGTTAATGACACCATGAGCAATGTTCGTTTCCATCGACATTGTTGAAGAGAGAGATCAATCCAGCAATGAACCTGTGACAAGAAAATAAGCTTTGTTTGGTGATTGTTCATAACTTTTCTTGTCAATCAAAGAGACAATATCATCATTTACTCAATCTGCAGCAGGCCTTTATAAACTATAAGTATAGGGAAAACAAACAACAAACTGATTTATAGCTATTAACGTGGAGGGTGAATAACAGAGAAATGTAACACTTACCCAGCGACCAAGAGGAGAAGAGAGATGGTCCAAAATATGCCCTGATACATCTTGTACCTGTGTGGTTTAGCTCCAGGAGCGTTTCTTTGGTTGATCCATCCATAATGGGGACGGATTAAGAGCACAAATCCAAGTAAAAAACCAGTAGCAAACCCTCCAATATGTGCAAAGTTATCAACTCCAGGGAGCACTGTTCCATCTTGTATCCCATGTGGCTTTTCTCACTACAACAAATTTGTCCATTCTTAGCGTTCGATAAATGCTATTATATGTGATACACATCGTTTTTGTAAACGCTGTCTCAGCCCAAGCTATAATAGACCCCCCATACAATAGCGTTTTTTACTCCTGTTATTATATCGTTATATATAATAGCGTAATGTCGGCGTTATAAATGTTTTAAATATAGCGTCTGTAAATGTTCTTAAAAATTATTCAATAACATTATTGCACTGCTATTATAATTTATATTGTTGCAATATTTTATTGCTGTTATATTTAATATAATGTCTTAATATTTGTGCTATGATTTAGTATTTTTTTGATAAAATTAAAATCCATTGTGCTATATTACCTGTTCATATTAGAGCTATTATATGGTTACATTTTAAAAGTGGAACCTGTTTTCTATGAAAATATATATAATATAAAACATCCAACAAATACACTTTAATCCAAAAATTACATAAGTCTCAACGTACATAAGTTTCAATATCATAAGTTCCCATAAGATAAACTTCATAAGTCTCAATACCATAAGTTCCCATAAGCTAACAACACAAGTATAAATAGCATAAGTTCTCATAATCTAGACAAAGGTACTTCAGTTTCAAACCATTACCACTTTGTCCTCTAGCCATGCTAGTGTTGTACCAATTGCATCTTCCATACACTCGATAGCAGAAGTACGCCTCCAAACAGCGGCATCATTAACCTTCACCACACCTCCCCAAACGTGTACTGAATTAGGTCCCAATGGAGCACAATGGACAACTTGGTCTGGATTGTTTGAAGACCAACGTCCTTCAGCAACGACCTGATTCTTCCCGGTAATATCCAACAATTTGCACTTCTGATTTTCCTTGCTAACTGACTCTTTCTTTTTACGCTGACAATATAACAACATATTATAAGCAACAACAACAATACTAAACATCAATAACATAAATAACACTTAAAGGAGTGAAGTACATTACCGGCGATCTCCAAACAGGTGAGTCTATAACATTTTTAGCTTTCTTGACAGGGGCTGAAGGAGTTGCTTTAGATATCTGATTATGAGATGAGACTGTTTGCATTATAGGAGTTGGAATCTGAGACTGAGACAGTGGAGATTTATCTGTGGTTGTTTCAAACACAACTCTACTTGCAGGCCATGCTACGAAAGTCTTCAAACAGTCCTCAATGATACTAATTTCTGTTGTAGGTCTCCATAGAAATGTCTCAGGTTTCAAGACCACATCCACAAATACCTTTACTGCATTAGGTCCGATTGGAAGTCCATTAACCAATGCATCTGGTTCTTTTGACTGCAATCGCCCTTCAGCAACAACCACTTCTTCATTTCCCCTCCAATTTAGTAGTATACACTTGTTTGCAGAAGCTGTATTTGGACTCTGAAACATGTGAAAATATATGTTATTGATTATCAAAATACCCAGTTATATACATATATGTTATTTTTACCTTTGGCGCATTGTCTTCGTGGAGAATACAATTGTCATCTGGCCAGGCAAGCATTTCTCCAACAGCTTGTTCCATATTTAGGATGTTAGTTGTAGGTCTCCATAGGAATGCATCTGGTTTGATTGCATTTTCTACCAATACTTTATAGGAGTTAGGCCCTAATGGACTCCCATTCACAAATTCTTGAGGATCAGAAGACATCACACGAGCTTCAGCAACAATCTCACCAGNAATCGCCCTTCAGCAACAACCACTTCTTCATTTCCCCTCCAATTTAGTAGTATACACTTGTTTGCAGAAGCTGTATTTGGACTCTGAAACATGTGAAAATATATGTTATTGATTATCAAAATACCCAGTTATATACATATATGTTATTTTTACCTTTGGCGCATTGTCTTCGTGGAGAATACAATTGTCATCTGGCCAGACCAGCATTTCTCCAACAGCTTGTTCCATATTCAGGATGTTAGTTGTAGGTCTCCATAGGAATGCATCTGGTTTGATTGCATTTTCTACCAATACTTTATAGGAGTTAGGCCCTAATGGACTCCCATTCACAAATTCTTGAGGATCAGAAGACATCACACGAGCTTCAGCAACAATCTCACCAGTACCATTATAATCCAGAAGCAAACACTTAGGATGTGCTCTATTAGTGACACTCTACAAATATTTTCATCGTTAAAAGTTAAATGTAAGTTAAAATCAATGATATATGATCTACTGCAAAAAAAAAAAAACATGATTACGTACCTTTGAAGCTGAATTTTCCCCAACCTCAGGTTCTCCTCTCTGTTACATAAAAACAAAAGGTAACTAAGAACTAATGAATCAATACCATTTCACTCTAATAATGCTTTAATGTTACAAGACCATTAACCTTCAAATGTTCAATGACAGCTTGTAAGTCATCTACTTTTCTTTGTAAACTAACTTGCTTTTCTTTCATTTCCGCCATACACTTACTGTTGACTTGGAAAAAAGACAGTTTTGTTATACTCATCCCTCTGCCCATAGCCCTTAACCGACCAGGATTATCAGCTCCTAACAATTGTGAAAGACCATCTGACTTTGGATTTGTTGTTGTTGACTGAGGAACACTCTCCAACTCAGCTTCCTTTCTCTGAATATCAAATAAACAAATGCATAAACAATTTACATTATCTGACTACTAATTCATAAACATGCAAACAGAAAATATAGAGTATAGTCTAGACTGACAATCTTTTCAGCGGCGACAGTATTAACCGGCGTTCCATCTTTTTTGGTTCTTGACTTTACCCAAACTTTCAGCCTTGTGACCTTAGATGGTTCAGGGCATTCCTTTTTCTGAAATTAAATTAAGAAATGACATTACAAGTAATGATTTGACAATATAGCTAAGATCATACAATTAAAAACTCACCATCTCTTCTGCTAGTCTAACAATTCCTTTACGGCTGCAAGTGTGAGGAATATGTTTACGCCTTCGTTCCTTGAATTTATCACTAACAACCTACGTAGAAATGTTGTTAAAATATAGCAAGTAGGAAATGTTATAATACAATCACCAAACTTATAACAAGCAAGTACCTTAAAGTTGTTGCTAGTCTTCGATCTGATAAATTTTGCGCCAATCATTAATCGGGATATTCTTCGGTCGCATATTCATCCTGGCTTGGTTATTAGGAGCTTTTCTGATCTTAGTTACAAGACGTGATTTAAAGCACCTCTACAAACATCCCATCTAGCTCATGACAGAGGTCTTTTGATACTCTTCATCAAGTTCAAATCTAGCCTGCATTTACATTGATAAAAACATTGTGAACAATGAGTGGTAATTAGAATAAGCTATATTTAACATATTTATAGTGGAAAAAAATGCAACCTGAATGGATTTCCAGAGAACTGTCTTCAAGTCTGCACTAACCATCCTCCAATCATCAACTAATACTGGAACATGTTCCGGACCAAACATCCTACATAGGATGCCAGCTTCACTGACCCAGGACCATAAGCTTCTCCCATCTCATTGTACTCAACTTTCTCCCGTGTATTTGGATCCTTTGCAATGTATTTCATTTAGGTAGGTCCTCGCTTTTCTTACAATTAGACTGATGTGTTTCCACCTCATTATCAGCAGCAGGCAATTCAGACTCAGTGTCATCCACTAGATTATCATTTATACCTTCCTCAGCATTTTCAGCAGCATTCTTTTCGTCTTCTCCATCATTCTGAGTCGCAGGCAGTTCAGATTCCTCATGATTCTGAAGCTGTTCAGATTGATGCTCAGTATCCTCTAAATGTTGTTGTTCAGATTGCAGCTCAGGTTCTATTTTACACACAAACTCAACCGCACTTTCTTCCACAATCTTCTTCATTTTAGTTGCTTTCTTATTCTGACCCATTTTAGTTCACCTGAAAGCATAAGATAAATAATTAATAAAAATGGTAGACAACAGTTAAACACAAATCATACTTAGTAGACAACAATTAAACACAAAACACAACATTATTAACAACAAGTGATCAATCAATATAACATAACTAAAACATTTCTTTCAAACATAAAGCTTCTCTTCTACTTTTGTTGTCTTCTTCAGAAATTCACTGCAAAACCTCATGCTTTCATCTGCAAGGTATGACTCAGCTATACAACCTTCTGGTCTTGCTCGATTTCTTACATTGTCTTTCAAAATTTTCATGTACCTAGCCAGAACGAAAACTATGAATATCTACACATAATCATCCAATTTTATGAATTTAAGTATAAATCTGAAACCAGTACCTTTCAAAAGGGTACATCCAACGAAAATGTATTGGACCTCCTAGTCTTGCTTCTCTTCCTAGGTGTACCGTCAAGTGCACCATAATATCAAAGAAAGTTGGAGGGAAAAATCGTTCAAACATGCAGAGTGTTTCCACGACTTCTGCTTCCATTACTGAAATTTCCTCTCTATCAATCACACGCTGACACAAATTGTAGTAGAATGTGCACAATCGTGTGATAGCCAACCTAGGACCTTTAGGTAATAAACCTCTAATTGCAACTGGGAGAAGTTGTTGCATTAAAACGTGATAATCGTGAGATTTGAGTCCTGTGATCATGCAATCATCTAAGGTTACACCTCTCGATATATTAGAACAATATCCATCCGGTCCTTTGAAGTCAAATAGTCTTTGACAAAAGATTTTCTTCTCTGCCTTTGACAAAGACCAAGGTGTTGGGGGAAGGTACGTTCTTTTACCTTGGGATTTAGGGTGTAAATCCTTTCTAATGCCTATAGCTTCAAGATCTTTCCGAGCATTAATACCATCTTTTGATTTTCCACAATGTAACAGTGTCGAGACAATACTTGCAGCCACGTTTCTCTCCACATGCATTACGTCTAAATTGTGTCTTACTGGCATCTCCTAACCAAATACAAAACCAGAATCGAGAAACTAATTTATATTCAAGCAATCAACCTACCTCCCAATAAGGTAGCTTGAAAAAAATTGATCTTTTTTTCCATCTTGATAACTCATCCAAGTCAACTTCTTCTTCTTCCTCTTCATCGGATTCAAAATCTTCATCCTCACTGTCAGCTACTAAACCAACACATTCAGTCCTCTTTCTTTTCTTTCCAGGTTCTCTACCATTTCCAAATTTATTTCTGTAATTTTTCAAGAGTTGAGCAATATTACGGCCACTTAATATTCTGTCCTTTCTCCCATGTTCAGCATGTCCATCAAACCATGTTTTTTTAACTCGATACATATGTGTTGGAAGTAGAGACTTTCTATGGCACATAAAGACATGTTTTCTGCTGTGACTCAACCACAAACTATATGTGTTCTTCCCACATACAGGACAGCCCATTTTTCCCTTTACTTTGCAGCCAGCCAGATTCCCATAAGCTGGAAAATCACTTATAGTCCAAAGAAGCATTGCCTTAAGTGTAAACATCGTTTTGCTAAAAATGTCATATGTCAATTCTCCATTGCTCCACAAATGCATTAGATCCTCAATAAGAGGTTCTAAGTAGACATCAATGCTATTTCCTGGTTGATGTGGACCTGAAATCAACAAGGTAAGCATGATGTTCTCCTTTGTCATACATAGGTGAGGAGGCAAATTATAGTTCACCAGCAAGACTGGCCAAGAACTATACCTTGTATTCTTCATGTTAAACGGATTAAATCCATCTGTGGACAGTCCAAGACGGATGTTCCTTTGTTCAGCAGCAAATGATGGGTATTTATCATTCATTTGCTCCCACGTCACAGAATCTACTGGATGACGTATCTTCCCATCGTTGCTCTTATTATTGAAATGCCACCTTAAGTCCTTAGCCATTTCTTCAGACCTAAACATCCTCTTCAGACGAGGAATTATCGGAAAGTACCGTAATACTTTTTGTGGGACACCCTTCTTCACTTCACTAGTGTGCATATTGCTCTTCCATCTTGAAGCCTTACATTTGGGACAGTTGACCAGCTTCTTGTAATTCTTTATGAATAGGCAACAATCATTTATGCAGGCATGAATCTTTTGATAACCCATATCAAAAGACTTCAGAAATTTCTTCACATCATTTAGTGATGTGTGAAGTACATTACCATCCGGTAATATTTCTGACAACGTCTCAAGGAGATCATTGAAGCTTTTGTCGGACCAGCCATTCTGTGTCTTCATCCTAAACAATGTCACAATGGCTGATAGCTTGCTATGGGAAGAACAGCTTGGATATAAAGGGGTTTCTGCATCAGCTAGCTTTGCGTAGAACTCATCATCTATCTTGTCTTCCCCCTCAACAGTCTCACAATTTCTTAACGGCTCTTCATCCATAAACTCAGCAGCTTGATATAAACCACAAATCTCATCATTCCACCCATTTAATTTCTCAACGAATTCAGCCCTTGAGTTCACTTCACCATGGTGATACCAATCTTTCCCCAACTTGTAAGTCTCATCCATGCCTCTAGTTACTAGATGAGCAACCACAACACTACACAAATGACGATCTACATTTCTACAGTCAACGCATGGGCATATTACCATGCCACTATCTCCTAACTCAGCAGCCACCATCCGGACAAATTTCCAGGCACCTATTTTGTATGCTGGATCAAGTCTTCATTGTATTTGGAAGGAAGAATGACACAAACGAAGATACCTTAATGTCTATATTCATTTGTTGAAATCCTAACAGTTTGTAATCAATTACATACCTGCTAAGATGAACCCATTC
>NC_025700.1:14795603-14847111 GCF_000633955.1 Camelina sativa
ACATAAAGACATGTTTTCTGCTGTGACTCAACCACAAACTATATGTGTTCTTCCCACATACAGGACAGCCCATTTTTCCCTTTACTTTGCAGCCAGCCAGATTCCCATAAGCTGGAAAATCACTTATAGTCCAAAGAAGCATTGCCTTAAGTGTAAACATCGTTTTGCTAAAAATGTCATATGTCAATTCTCCATTGCTCCACAAATGCATTAGATCCTCAATAAGAGGTTCTAAGTAGACATCAATGCTATTTCCTGGTTGATGTGGACCTGAAATCAACAAGGTAAGCATGATGTTCTCCTTTGTCATACATAGGTGAGGAGGCAAATTATAGTTCACCAGCAAGACTGGCCAAGAACTATACCTTGTATTCTTCATGTTAAACGGATTAAATCCATCTGTGGACAGTCCAAGACGGATGTTCCTTTGTTCAGCAGCAAATGATGGGTATTTATCATTCATTTGCTCCCACGTCACAGAATCTACTGGATGACGTATCTTCCCATCGTTGCTCTTATTATTGAAATGCCACCTTAAGTCCTTAGCCATTTCTTCAGACCTAAACATCCTCTTCAGACGAGGAATTATCGGAAAGTACCGTAATACTTTTTGTGGGACACCCTTCTTCACTTCACTAGTGTGCATATTGCTCTTCCATCTTGAAGCCTTACATTTGGGACAGTTGACCAGCTTCTTGTAATTCTTTATGAATAGGCAACAATCATTTATGCAGGCATGAATCTTTTGATAACCCATATCAAAAGACTTCAGAAATTTCTTCACATCATTTAGTGATGTGTGAAGTACATTACCATCCGGTAATATTTCTGACAACGTCTCAAGGAGATCATTGAAGCTTTTGTCGGACCAGCCATTCTGTGTCTTCATCCTAAACAATGTCACAATGGCTGATAGCTTGCTATGGGAAGAACAGCTTGGATATAAAGGGGTTTCTGCATCAGCTAGCTTTGCGTAGAACTCATCATCTATCTTGTCTTCCCCCTCAACAGTCTCACAATTTCTTAACGGCTCTTCATCCATAAACTCAGCAGCTTGATATAAACCACAAATCTCATCATTCCACCCATTTAATTTCTCAACGAATTCAGCCCTTGAGTTCACTTCACCATGGTGATACCAATCTTTCCCCAACTTGTAAGTCTCATCCATGCCTCTAGTTACTAGATGAGCAACCACAACACTACACAAATGACGATCTACATTTCTACAGTCAACGCATGGGCATATTACCATGCCACTATCTCCTAACTCAGCAGCCACCATCCGGACAAATTTCCAGGCACCTATTTTGTATGCTGGATCAAGTCTTCATTGTATTTGGAAGGAAGAATGACACAAACGAAGATACCTTAATGTCTATATTCATTTGTTGAAATCCTAACAGTTTGTAATCAATTACATACCTGCTAAGATGAACCCATTCTTTGTCCAGCATTTTAGTTTTTAAACAGTTGAATCTAAAACTAAGCATAAGTTTTAAACAGTTAACAAAAATCAATACAAAAATCTAAATAAAGCAGATTTGAGAAATCAAGCACATGAAGAGGACAAAAACGAGATTAAAAGTGAAATTTACTTTCGACAGATTTGAGAAATCAAGCACATGAAGAGGACACAAACATGCAATTTTCATATTCGACCAAAATCAAACTAACCTGAAATTTTAACTCAAATGTGAACAAACTTACAGATTTGTTGTTTAGGTTTTAGATTTCTCTTCTCTCAAGTTTGTCTTTGTTGTTGGACGAGCTTGACACTTCACAAAAGGAGATTTAAAGTGAAATTTAGGTTACTGATGAAGAATGAAATTGAAAAAAAAAACAATTAGCTGTCTAATTTCAGGTTATCTTCGTCTGAGAAATCGAAGAGGAGAAGATATAGCTCGACTGGAGAAATCGAAGAAGAAGATACAGACCACAAGCAACACAGAGACATAAGGAAATCGAAGACGTCGACGGCGATTGTGTCTAGGTTTTGATATTTAGAGAGAGAACCGAAGGGATGAGGACAAAAAAATATCTGAGACCTTTTATTTTTTTTGTTAAGTGTTAAAGCGGTTGAATAAATTTTTTGGCTAAGTGTTAAAGCGGTTGAATAAAATTTTGGGCCGCCAAAGTGACTTTCGCTTCCCGCTTATGCTATAAATAGGCTTAGCACTAATAAAATGCTGTAATATAATTGCTAAAATCCGAAACTATTCTTTAACAGCAGTTACATAACTAGTGCTATCAAGTGGTGCTATCGATGAGCAAATTTGTTGTAGTGTCTGGTACGTTTGTGCCATGACTCTTTCTCAAATAACTAGTTAGTCTGGATTTCTCAAAGACATAACAAAACAGTAGTAAACACCGTTCTTACATCCACCAAGAATATTTTAGGAAAACAGACCCAAATAAGAACCAAAAAAGACGGTGATGGGTCCTTGATGATAGACTGAAATTTAACTTATTGATATAAAGGCAGTTCACTCACCTATTTAGAACATAACAATATTTGCACTAACCTTGACAAGCTCGCCTTCACAATAACTATCAAATTCAGCTTTGCGAAAATGGAACAAAAGCAACATCGAAACTCAATACACATAGCAGAGAAACTCAATAAAATTTAATAGTTTGTAACTTACGTAGCTAACTCTTTTGGACACGCACAGCTTCCACTTGAACAACAATTTGAGCTTTCTTCATAGTCTCATACATATTCTGCATATTCCCAAATATCCCTGCCTAGGAAACATCACACAAGAAAAAACAGATTGAAGCAAAGGAAGTTTTCAACATAGACGAACTTCTTGAAAATAACTGAATCCAATCTAATGTATACCTTAGATTGTCCATCTTCACTGTTATTATATTTGTTTCCACCTCCGAATAGTCCATCCACACGGAGAGACCTGTAACCATTTCTTGACTTGTTCTGATTCGGCCATTTCTTAGTACTACTACTACCTCTCTGCGATTTCAAGCTCACATTTCCTAAAACTGAAACAGAAAAAACAAAATCGAATTTGTAATCCCAAAAAACACTTGTAGATACAAAATTACACTTTCAGCTCTTACACATACGAAATATAAAGTCTAATTACTAAAGATTAATCAAAATTACGATGAAACCCCAATGCACAACAGAGTACTGAAACCTAAATCAAGAGATAGAGATTAAAGTAGGGATTTTTAAGAGAGACTAAACCATGGGAGGAAGGAAAGAGCAACAATTTGGTTAAATTGGTGGTTGCAGCCATAGACGCCATTGTTTTATGAAAGAGAGAAGATGGGGTTTCTGAAATTCGAAACTCCCAACAACTCCATTCCCCAACTTCACCTCCTCACCGCCACTTGAATTCATCTTTCATGTAAATCTCTTACAATCTCTGCAGATTATTAAAAAAAAAACCATCTCTATTTCATATTTCGAGTTCGATCAAGCAAACATCCAAAAAAAAAACCCAAACTTTAACGATTTGTAAGTTGGATTTTTCTCGAGATTAGGTCTGTGGTTAAAGTCGTACGATACTGAGCAAATTGGAACCATAAAATTGAAATCCAACTATAATTAAAAACTGAAACAAAATTATAGGAAACCCGATCGCATAATCTAAAAAACCTATGAGAGAGCAGAGAAGAAGAACCCTGGGGGCGAATTAGAGAAAAACGGATCCGAAAAAATCAAAGAGATGGTGAAACAGTAAAGCATAACGAAATCGAAGAAGGGAAATCAAATGGGGAAGCTGACCTGAGAGAAGATGATGATGATGATGATGAAGAAGGGGGTTTGCTTGTGGGGATAGTGTATATCTCTCTCGCAGCAGCTCGGTAGAAGAAAGCAAATCGGCGACGGAGAAGAAGAACAAATTGAAAAATTGAAAAACGACGACGAAGAAGCAAAAAGACAAAACAAAGAGGTTTCTGATGATGTGTATTAATCATTATATTTTGATTGGTTAGCTATTTTTACTGATGTGTCAGCTTCTGCTTCATTACAAAAGCTGAGGTGTCAGTGGTGGAAAACAAGAGACTTTTATTGTATTGATACATAGCTTTATTGATGAGCTTTATTATCCATTAACCAAACACATTTCAAACCATTGTAGCAATAAATAATCATACATAGATATTGTTTCTCCATATTTTGTAAAATGACGTATTCAAGAAATACAATTTCTCCTCATTTTCTACAATTCACGAGGAGGTAACATATCCCACAAGACAAAATGGCCGAGATCACCACAAAAACCATTGAATCCATTTTCTGTTACTCACAACAAAAACAAAAAAAAAGTTCTTCTTACTAACAATACCCAAGTTGTGGAAGTAAATACTCATAGCAATATAAAAAGTGGTATTTTATAAAATAAAAATCTTAACATTGCCTTCAAATATTAATGAGATTATGACATGCGTCTATTATATCTCATATTAATATATTTAAATTTGTACCAGTGTATAAAACTAATCACAAATTCAGTTGGCAGGATACATGTAAATAATAAATCTTATTATATAAAGTATAGTTCTTAATCAGATCGTGACATGTGTCAAATATACCGATGAAATATTGACATGTATCAAAAAAATTATTATTTTTCACCAGATCGTGACATGTATCAAATATACCAATGAGATGTTGACATGTGTCAAAAATTATTATTTTGTAAAACAGCTAATTAAAATAATAACATAAAAATTATTTTTATTCAAAACAGCTAATTAAGATAATAACATTAATTCTACAATAAATTTATATCTTTATATTTTAAATTTTTTTCCTAAATCATAAAAAAAAACTGACAAAACTAATATATTTTCTATTGTACGCTATTTATATTATATGTGTTTTCTCAATTAGATTTTGACATGTATAAATGAAAAAATAATTCATTAAGCATGTATATTATTATTAATCAAGAAATAGTGAATAAAAATTATAAAAAAATATATAAGTTATGTCAAAAGAATTCTTATTTTTGAAACCTAATACGAATAGCTAATTAAGAAAATAATATTATATCTAGATAAAATTTACATGTTTATATCAAAAGCTTTAATCTTTGATTTTTTTCCTGATATAATTTTGCCAATCAAATTTGGGTATTTTATTCGTGCGGACTCTTCAATGGAAGCTATCAGATGCAATGAAATAGAATTAAAGTCTATAAAGCCCGCTAAATTAATCGAGGATGGAGACACTGATAGTCGGTGGTTGATGCATTTGGTCAAAATCTAGAGTTTTCTCTTCTAGATAATGTCAATTTTCCGGTACTGAAACAAGTGTCGCTTGACCGAGTAATTAAGAATCGATTTTGTAATTTGGGAAGTTGGAATGGTAAACTGTTTTAAAATTGGTTTCAAACCTGATTTATATGGTTTTCTATCAAATTTAGTTCGTAAACCGTTTAAATCCAGGTATATAGAGAAATATATGAGAACTTTTGATTCAAGTAAAAATAAGTTGAGAACTTACCATTCAAGAATATTTGAGATGAGTTCATAGTTCTAAGTAATTTTGGTACAATACGATACTTCATAGTTCTAAGTGATTATGACATGTATCATGTTTTGAATTGTTTATAAAGTTTCTATTTTGTATATCTGAATTATCTAAGGTTTTATGTATACCATCTTGATTGTAATTTAAAATTTTTATTTTGATTATGTTATATTAAATTTCTTTCGATTTTTCAACTTTGATTGAGTTGATCATAAAATCATTGTAATATAGTAGATAATTTTCACCAGTTGTTCATCCAAAATATATTTGGAGTAAAAAAAATTCATGGTTAAAGAAATTATGTCATAAAACAATTTAGTAATTATAAGAACTATAATTATGCGGAACAACATAAAATTTGTTTAATTTGTTTAAAAGACATTTTATAGGTGGTGATAAAGAACATATTTTAATAATAAAATAATTTAGGGTTTAAGAGCATATTTTTAATGGTGAAACATACAGTAAAATTATATGTGGTTACGACATTATATGTTGCTTTGATGAATTCTTTGCATGTAAAATATTTTGTAATAAGTTGTGAAACGTTTTTGAAATTTGACAATAGTATTATTTGTAAAGATAAGTATTTGGCAAAAGTTTTGGTGGGATATATGTTAGCTTTAAATTATTGTAATAATTGTTATAATGCATTAAAAATATAAATAAGTGTATGAAGATAAATACAACTTGTTCTTATAAGCTTGAAGTAGCTTAGAGATCAAGCTATGTATATTTAGGAGGATCTAAATATACAAATCAAATTTGTTAGTTTTACTTTCTTTAGGAGTTATTCAATGTTAGTTTTCCAAAAGTGTTTTGGAAATATGGTTTATATATAAGGAGGTGCTAAGGTGTAGCACAACATATGAGTTTTCTTGAGAGAGTTTGAGAGAATGTGTTTTTGAGAGCTTGAGAGATTTCTTAAAGGTTTTGAGTTAGTTTCCTTTGAGATTAATAAAGAGAGTTTTTCTTTATTTTTTGTTCTTATACAATCTTTAAACTTGATTTGGTATCAGAGCTTTAGGTTCGATACTTGGAGAAGAAACCGATTCAACAAGAAACCATGAGTGAATTGATTCCTGCAACTAATCCACCCAAGGAAGGAGGTCCTTTGTCGATTCAAAGTTCGATGCTGAGCAATACGAACTACACCGTCTGGGCTATGAGAATGGAGGCTACGCTTTAGGTACACAAAGTTTGGGACACCATTAACCCCGGCTCTGCTGATGAAGGAAAGAATGATCTAGCTCGATACCTTTTTTCCAATCCATACCCGAGACGTTGATACTCCAAGTCGGTAAACAGGTGAATGCAACAGCTGTGTGGGATGCAATCAAAGCAAGGAATCTTGGTGCTGAACGAGTAAGAGAAGCAAGATTACAAACTCTCATGGCAGAGTTCGATAGGCTGAAGATGAAAGAAGGTGATTCAATCGATGACTTTGTTGGGAAAATCTCTGAAATTTCGACAAAATCAGCTTCGTTGGGTGAAGAAATCGAAGAATCGAAGATAGTTAAGAAGTTTCTCAAGAGCTTGCCACAAAAGAAATACATGCATATCATCGCATCTCTTGAACAAGTTTTTGACCTGAAGACAACGAGCTTTGAAGACATCGTAGGAAGATTAAAAACCTATGAAGAAAGAGTCTACGATGAAGAAGATACACAAGAAGATCAGAGCAAACTTTTGTATGCTAACTCCTACACGCAGCCACCTCAAGACGGAGGAAGAGGTCGAGGTCAATGGCGAGGCCGCGGCAGAGGCAGAGGAAGGTTCGGTTACCAACAGAGGGATAAATCAAAAATCACGTGTTACAGATGTGATAAGCAATGACACTAGGCATCTGACTGCCCAGATTGGTTACTTAAGTTGATTAAGCTTCAAGAGACACAAGACAGTGCTGGTGAAGACACTCAAGAAGCTGAATCTCTCATGATGCATGAGGTAGTGTATCTTAACGAGAAGAATGTGAAGCCGATTGAGTTTGAGTCTCGTTCAGACAAAGATTGGTATCTAGATAATGGTGCTAGTAACCACATGACAGGAAATCGAGCTTGGTTTTGCAAAATTAATGAATCAATCACAGGAAAAGTTAAATTTGGTGATGATTTTCGAGTTGACATCAAGGGGAAGGGTTCAATTTTGTTCATAACTAGAGACGGAGAAAAGAAACTACTAGCAGATGTCTATTTACATACCAGATCTCAAAAGCAACATCATAAGCTTAGGTCAAGCTATTGAGTCAGGGTGTGATGTTAGGATGAGAGAAGACCATCTCACTCTTCATGATCGTGAAGGAATTTTACAGGTAAAGGCTAAGCGATCACGTAATAGGTTGTACAAGGTTGCTATGGAGATCGAGAACAAGAAGTGTCTTCAAATCCAAACGATAAGTGGGTCAACTTTGTGGCATGGTCGGTTGGGACACATTAGTTTTGAGACTATGAAAGCAATGGTGGCCAAGGACTTAGTCATTGGAATTTCTAGTGTGCCGATCAGAAACGAAGCTTGCGTATCTTGTTTACTTGGGAAGCCGACAAGACAAACTTTTCCTAAGGCAACATCTTATCGCGCATCCCAAGCTTTGGAACTCATCCATGGTGATCTTTGTGGACCTATCTCACCTTCCACAGCTACACAGAAGAGATACATATTTGTGCTAATAGATGATCACTCTCGTTATATGTGGACAATACTTTTAAGAGAGAAGAGTGAGGCGTTTGAAAAGTTTAAGTGCTTCAAGAAATCGGTTGAACAAGAAAGTGGAACCAACATCAAGACGTTAAGAACCAATAGAGGAGGAGAATTTATGTCTCAAGAATTTCAACTATTTTGCGAGAGAGAAGGAACTCTTAGACATCTAACTGCTCCATACACACCACAGCATAACGAAGTTGTTGAGAGAAGGAATAGAACTTTGTTGGAGATGACAAGAAGCATTTTAAAACACATGAACATGCCTAATTACTTATGGGGGGAGGCAGTGAGGCATTCAACCTATCTCATAAACAGAGTAGGAACAAGATCCTTGAACAATCAAACACCGTATGAAGCACTCAAAGGAAGAAAACCGAATGTGGAACATCTAAGAGTCTTTGGATGTGTAGGGTATGCAAAGTTTGAAGCACCACACCTGAAAAAATTGGATGATAGGTCAAAACCGCTTGTATATCTCGGAACAGAGCCTGGTTCTAAGAGTCGGTTCTAAGGCTTACCGACTCTTAGACCCAACAGCTCGTAAAATCGTGGTGAGTAGAGACGTGTTCTTCGACGAAAAAAATGATGGAATTGGAGCACAACAAATTCTGAGACTCGTGAAGAACCAGGAGAGTTCACAATCAGCTTTGAAGAATATGGGAACAATGGAATCAGAGATAACAATGGAAGAACAGAGGAAAAAAGAGCAGATAATGAAGAAGAAGATATCGAGGAAGAAGACCCGCTGCCTAAACCAATTCCACTCGATCTAAGTTCTCCTGAACCAGCAAACCAAATGTCCAAACTGGTGTTACGTCGATCCACACGACATAGTGCAAGACCAGGTTATTTAAACGATTACATACTCTTTGCAAAAATTGATGTTGAACATCTTTTATTATCCATTAACGACGAGCCCTAGGATTTCAAAGAAGCAAATGAACTTAAAGAGTGGAGAGATGCATGTGAAGAGGAAATCTCATCGATATTCAAGAACAGAACCTGGACCTTAGTTGATCCTCTTGTTGGTGTGAAGTCAATCGGTTTGAAGTGGGTGTTTAAAATTAAACGCAATTCTGATGGATCCATAAACAAGTACAAATCAAGACTTGTGGCAAAAGGCTATATAAAAAGACATGGAGTAGACTTTCATGAGGTATTCGCTCCGGTTGCTCGCATCGAAACAATCCGACTCATTCTCGCCTTAGCCGCAACAAACAAATGGGAAGTTCATCACCTTAATGTAAAAACTGCTTTCTTACATGGAGAATTGAAAGAGGATGTTTATGTGTGCCAAACTGAGGGTTTTTTGACAAAAGGAAGTGAGGGAAAAGTGTATAAACTACACAAAGCTCTCTATGGATTAAGACAAGCTCCTCGGACATGGAACACAAAGTTAAACTCGATTCTCAGAGGATTAAACTTTGAAAGATGCTCTAAAGAGCCATCATTGTACAGAAAGCAGGTGGGGCAAAGTCTTCTTGTAGTAGTGTTTTACGTCGACGATTTGCTTGTTACGGGTACGGATTTAAGTGCGATACTTGAGTTCAAGAAAGGTATGGCTGAAAATTTTGAGATGAGTGACTTAGGCAAACTCACATATTATCTTGGCATTGAGGTATTTCAAGGAAGCAATGGGATTATGTTAAGCCAAGAACGTTATGCGATGAAGATTCTGGAAAAAGCTGGAATGAGTGAGTGTAATGCGGTCTGTACTCCAATTATCTCTGGTTTGGAATTGTCAAAAGCTGAAACAGAGGATCGTATTGATGAGAAGGATTACAGGAGGAAAATCGGGTGTCTTCGATACCTACTTCATACTTGACCTGATCTTTCGTTTAGTGTGGGTGTGTTAAGTAGGTACATGCACGCACCAAGAGAATCACATGGGGTGGCACTAAAGATGGTCTTGAGATATCTCCAAGGTACACGTAGTCACGGTCTGTTGTTTAGGCAAGGAGCTAAGCTAGGTTTGGTAGGCTATAGTGGTAGTAGCCATTGTGTGGACAAAGATGATGGAGAGAGTACGAGTGGACACATTTTTTATCTTAATGAATGTCCGATCACTTGGAACTCACAAAAGCAACAAGTCTTGGCACTATCTTCTTGTGAGGCTGAATTCATGGCAGCTACCGAGGCCGCCAAACAAGCCATTTGGCTACAAGAGCTTCTTGCAGAGATCATCGGGAATGCATGTGTGAAGGTCATGGTAAGAGTTGATAACAAGTCCGCTATTGCTCTTACCAAGAATCCAGTTTTTCACGGACGTAGCAAACACATCCATCGGAGATTTCATTTCATTGAGAGTGTGTGGAGAATGAACAAATTGAAATTGAACACGTTCCGGGTATTGAGCAAAATGCTAACATTTTGACTAAAGCACTTGGGAGGATTAAGTTCAAAGAGATGAGAGATCTTATTGGAGTTCAAGAAGTTTCAAAAGAAGACTTCAAGCTAAAGGGGAAAATATTGTTATAAGCTTGAAGTAGCTTAGAGATCAAGCTAAGTATATTTAGGAGGATCTAAATATACAAATCAAATTTGTTAGTTTTACTTTCTTTAGGAGTTATCTAAAGTTAGTTTTCCAGAAGTGTTTTGGAAATATGGTTTATATATAAGGAGGTGCTAAGGTGTAGCACAACTTATGAGTTTTCTTGAGAGAGTTTGAGAGATTGTGTTTTGAGAGCTTGAGAGATTTCTAAAAGGTTTTGAGTTAGTTTCCTTTGAGATTAATAAAGAGAGTTTTCTTTGTTTTGTGTTCTTATACAATCTTTAAACTTGACAACTATGATTTTGGTGGGATAAAATTTAGCTTTAGATTATTGTAATAATTGTTATAATATATTAAAAATAGAAAAATATGAAAATATAAATAAGTGTATGAAGGTAAATATAAATATGATTTTTTCTCTAACTAAAATTATTTATATATTTACTTCAAGAAATAAAATTTCTTTTTATATTTTTAAAAATTATTTAAGGTTTAAGATTTATTTTCTTCAACGATTTTATTACCCGCATTTCGTGTGGGCTATTACCTAGTTAAATATATGTCACTAGATTGTAGATATACCTGAATAGTTTGTAGTTAAGCATTCCAGACGTCGTCGTGCCTCTACCGTAGAAAGTGTGACAAACACTTTTATCTTGGATTAGGGTATCGGCGTGAATATGTATATTGTCAAAAGTCATTGTGCTTCTTTATATATTAGGTTCAGTAGGGTAACCTAACACAGTTAACACAACAATATATGCGACCGACTTCTATAATAAGAAGAGACAAATCTCATAAAATAACATTATTTTATGTATATCTTATATACATCGCAGCAACGAGAGGAGAAGACGGAACCTAAAAGGGACAAGACAACATCATCCGTTATGCTTGTGAATATGCAACCAAAATACACATAAACTAGATTAAGAGCACGGATTGAAATTTCTTTTATTTATATTGTAATTTTTATATAAGATATAATTTATGTGATTGTTTTTTAAAAGTTGTTGTGAATAAAACATTATGCAATAAAATCATATGCTAAATACGAGGACTTGTAATATTTTTTGAGATTTTGTTGTTAGTATAATTGAAAATCACTCTTAATCCGCGGAAGAATGATTAATTTTGAGATTTTGTTGCCTATATATGGTTAATTAAATATGATGTGGAGATTTTATTTTATTTTTTTGGAATATCCTTTTTAAGATGATTTGAAATCGAGATTTAACTAATGGTTACAACCAATATAACCTATAACCTATCAAATAATTAATCTTATAACCTATATTATATAGTCTACAAAAAAAGTTGTGTACTTCCGTTTTATTATATAGGGGATAGATAGTGAGACAAACAGAACATACTGTATATACATATATTTTGATAGTTTTATATAATTATGATTTTCTATTTATTGATGAGACCATATTTTTATAAAGGATTTTTCAAAAATATTTTTATCTTATTATTTTATCAAATTGTGTTTAAAATTACACTAACCCTATTTCTAGTGCGCACTAGAGAAATTGATTTAATTTATATTAATTTATAGCGATTATTAATTTACTGAATATGATTTTATTGAGGTTCTACTGCACACTAGAGAAATTTGATTATATAACTACGTTTTTTTGCTACAGAAAGTTAATAACAAATGTTAACTACAAAAAGTTACGAATTAGTGACGAATTATTAGATAATAGGTTTTGTTGCAAATTAGTAACTAAACGTAGCTAGATAATGACAAATAGATACCAAGGTAATCTTGTAGCAAATTTACTACAAATTTAGGGGGGAAATATGTTGTAGCCCTGGTGCACACAAGAGAAATCGTCACAGATTGTAGTAAATAATTTATAAAATAAATGTAAATTATAAAAATAAAATAACTTATGGCCTCTCCATATCTCCTTCTCATTCATAGCTTTCTTTTTTCTCTCCTCTTCTTTCTTTGTAAGCCTTTTGACCTGGTTTCTTGCAATTTGTACAAGTTACAATTTTTCCTTCCCTTGTAGCCTTGGACGGATTGATTGATGATTCACCTGGTTCTTTGATCCTAGCATACTTCTTAGGGCGCCCACCCTTTTTTTTTTTGTCAGGCACTTCAATAGATCCTTTGTCTGTTCCAATCCACAATCTTTCTCCATTTACATGTTGTATGTTGCCTTTGCAGTTGGCTTGCCAAACAGCTGTCAGAAAATGTCTATCGGCATAGCTACAAAGGAAAAGGATAAACAACACTTGGTCAGTCTTCTGGTTAAAAAAAGTATAAATTTAAAGGGTAATTAACAAAACTTACTCTCCTAGATCATGATTGTTCTCGGTTATGACATACATTACATGGGGACAAAGTATGCCTGTGAGATTCCATTGGTTACAAGCACAACTCCTATGAAGAAGATTGACCACAAAGCTACCACTTCCTTCTAACACCTCATAGACATTCTAACTACTTTTGAGAAATGAACATACCTCGCATGTTTACAATTGGCTTCAACGATTGCCACTATGTGAGGTGGGAACTTAGTTTGACATTTCCCAGTCTTATCACGTCTCTTTGATATACGCTTCATGGCTTTCCTCCTAACATCCTCAAGCATATTTATAACTGGCTTCTTCCTTGCGTCTTTGATTGTTCTGTTGAAACTCTCAGATAAATTATTGCAAACTTCCTCACAACTAGAATGCCCACTAAAGAAGGCTCTTCACCACGTATGCGGTTCTGTTTTCATCAAATCATCATGTACAGCTTCATCATAAGCTTTCAAAGCTCTCATATTAAACCGGTAATCTCCTTCTACTAGATTATATGCAATAGCCCAAAAATAACCTTCATTAGAGTAGTCACCATGTGACTTCCTCCAATTCGCATATATGTGTCGAGCACAATGTCTATGCTCTATATTAGGAAGCAAGTCACAAACAGCATTAAGTAACCCCTTCTGCTTATCGGATATCACCGTCAAACCACTACCTAAACCCAAATCTAAATCCTTCTTTAGATTCTTAACAAACCACACCCATTAGTCATTGTCCTCCACTCTAACTATTGCCCAAGAAATAGGATAAATTTTGTTATCTGCATCTCTCCCAACAGTCGCCAGATTCTCACCCTTCAATTCCCATTTCAAGAATGACCCATCAAGTCCAATGATAGGCCGACATCAACTCTTCCATGTTCTTCTTAAAGCATCAAAACAAATGTAAAACTTTTCAAACTGTTGCTTACTAGACGCTTGAGGGATGGTCACGATCTATGTGTGTGTATCCAGATTTGACCTCTTCAGTTCAGCCTCATAATCCCAGAGTCTCGCAAACTGTTCTTTTTGGGTTGCTATCACCATATCTAATGTCATTCTTCTTGCCTTTTGGCATATCCACTTAGATACTGAGAGTGTGTACCTCATCATTATCTCATATTTGATGTCAGTCCACCTCAATCCCGCTCTTCGTCTTGCTTCATCTCTAAACACCCTTGCAATAACCTCTTGTTTCAACATCTTAGCTTTCCCACTCTAACCATGGTTATGAGTATTGACATAGGTTTGAACTATCCATTTACTTGTGCGCTTATGAGCAGAGTAGTATATCTTCCAATTGAAATTCTCATGGCTACATATAGAGGCCAGCTTTGATGAACCCCATCTACATAGCTTCACATCGTAGTTATTCTTCAACACATACCGCAAAAATTGATCCTTGAACACTTCTCCATTATGAAATTTCTGCAATAACCACAAACAAGGTTCTTTATCCTTGGTATATTTATCTCTTGTATTCACTCTTTCCTCTTTGTCATATGCATCCCATTCATCGCCTGTGTCCATCACATGATCTGGATGCTCAGCATCAAAACATTGCCTCTCAAATTCATCTTCATCTACAACTCCTTCCTCAACTTCATCTGCTGCTTCATCAACACATGCTGCTTCATCCCCAAGTTGGCTTCCATTGTTAATTTCTTCAAAGAATGCTGAAAACCGAGGATCATCATGTCTTCCTTCCTCTACTAGATCAACTTCATCATCTTGTAATACTTGTTCCTCTAGAGTATTTTTTTTTTAATGCAATTGTAGTTATAAAAATCTAAACATAAAAATAAAATAAAAGTGAAACATGAATTTCTAAGAAACAAATATTACAAATATTTATTATTAAATTTCAGTTAAAAAAAAATTATTTACTCAACTCAACTTAAAAATTTTGATCTAAAACGAAGATATGGCCAGCGTCACACTTATTTTTGGGAAAACAATGCTACAATTGCATTGTCACAAAATATATAAAAAATGATATCTAAACCGTTAAAAAAATGACATGTGATTTGTGTAGCATATCTCAGAATGCATATTATCAACAGGAGCTACAATTCTATATCATGATGAAAATATATATATAGAACAAGAATGAGATATTATCAATTTTATCAAATGCTTTTAACCCAAAATTGTCTGAAACAATATGTTTAAATTACACTCTCTTTTTTTTGAGAAGACAAACCTGAGGCTGCATCAATAAATTAACATCTGAAAATAACATATGAGGTTTTAGAAAATATGTAACTTGTATTAGTGAACCGATATTCGTTGACGGGTTTAACCGTTTCACCATCTAAGCATTCCTGACTTGATTGGGAATTCTATTATGGTAGGTGATGTACCTGGACAACCCCGTTGTAGCGACATAACACTAAAAATGTTCATAAAACTTTGTATATTTGCATTTAATGTGGAATATCGATTTGTTTAAATGATCTCTATAATTAGGATCGACATTCCACGTTAGAACTTTTGAAAGTATGTTTTCATGGGACATGAATATGGAATAAACTATTCTAAGGATAAAATGTCAGAAGATTGTCGACAATATTGTTTACTCTTCTGGTGAGGTTCTTAAGTCACTTTTTTGTGACACTAGACAATATATGCTATATATAGATTAGTAAAATCAGTATGGCATTTATATAGATTTGTCTTTTAATTTTTAAATGATTATATTTATATTTAATGATTTTCATGAATAAAAATTTTAAACTAAAAAATCGCGCAAATAGATATAACAAAAAAAACATTATCTTCAACAATATATATATATATATATATTACTTAGTAAAGTAAATTTAATGTTTATCTAGATCTATACACAAAAGATTAAAATATTATATTTGAGCTCAAGAATTTATATTGATAGAAAATATTTTAAATGTATAAATTTTAGTTATAAAATAAAGAAGGGAATGGATAGAAAGAGATAGAAGTATGCAAAAGTACGTGTCCATACATATTAATAGAAAATCTGGCTTTATTCTACTAAAATTATAATCATTATTTTTTACCAAATTTTTCATACATATACTTTTTATTAGGATTTTAACGATATATGCCATATTTTGTAAAACTTTCCAAAAGTGCCAAATTGTTTTCTGTTTTTCAAAAATATCACATTTGGCATTTATGGCATAAGTATTTTGTCACATTTATCCTGCCAATGATAATTGTTGTCTACTGAGTTGATTGTCCACTAAGTAGACATCTTGTCAAGGTAGTTTCGTACGAATTATTGTCAATACATAATAGAAACAAACATAGTTATATGGTAGTTTTTTGCCGGCTTTTTTGGTTTCATCCCCGCTGGCTTTTTTGGTTTCATCCCGGCCGGAGCTTTGTTGGCTATTGATTCTTCTTATGCATCGTGGTTTCGTCTTTTTGAGATCTAATGATTGCATTGTGATTTTACCTTCTTTAGAGTTGCGGCCAATTTTTAGCTGATCTAGAACAATGCCCACATTATAATGCTAGTTTTTTGACGATTTGTGTCGTAAAGTGATATGTATATATTTTACATTCTTTTATATTGCAATTGTCATTCATTTTACTCTCTTAACTCATTATTCTGCATTGATTTAGTCTCTTTGCATAATATGCATGTCTAGATAATTTTTGCATTGGTCTTGCATGCATCTTGCATATTGGAGTTGTTTCAGGTGTTTAGGAGATGTGAAAAGCCTCAAAAGCAAGCAAGTAGCAGGACAACAGTGCAGCAACTCGACTTGTAGTTGTGCATGACTAGCGACTCGACCTGACTTAGACGTCCTTCCACCTCTTTGATCGAGTCAAATGAAAATCTTTCGGTTGAATTCAGCTTCTGACATGTTCTTTATAGTTGTAGGGAATTGAGTTATCTTTCCACTTCCGGTCATTTCAAGTCAATCTGAGACGTGGTTCAAGATTTATCACCGTTTTAGTGGATGAATATACACCAAGATTTTCGACTTGACCGGCGCTCCCGGTAAAGACGATGTTCCACTCGACCGAGGCTTTCGGGAGAGACGATGTTCAACTCGACCGATGCTTCCGGAAGAGATGACATTCCACTCGACCAACCATGCAACTTGGACGCGCTCCCAGGAAGAAGCATCAACATCCACTCGATCAACCATTGCAAACATGCGACTCCAGATATGCGACTCGACCGATGCTCCTGTGAGAGATGACATGCGACTCGACCAAGCATGCCTAGAAGAGATGACATTCTACTCAACCCATCACACATAGAATGGATGTCATCCCACTCGACCCACCATGCCTGGAAGGGATGACATTCGACTCGACCGACCATGCTAGACATGCGACTAGAACGACCTGTCTCGCACTCTTCAGAAGATTCCTGAACCGCCTCTCTATCTTGCCGTCTTATGTTTTAGGGTTTTCCATGTTTTGCTATAAATACTCTTTTAAGTCTTTACCCAAGACAAAACTGCTTTTTACCTTAAGGTTTATCTGTAGCCACCTAAAACGTTTTATGATTTTGTAATCCAGATATCTTTGAATTTATTTAGTTTTGCATTTGATTTCTTCTACAAAGTTGTCATCTCATTTTTATCTATCTGATTATGCTTGATTTAATGTTTCCTGTGTTTGTATTCTTGGTGATGTTGATTTATGGATCTGAGTAGTGTTAGAGTTCTTGAGGATGTGATAGATTAGGTAGAGAATCTTAGTATATAGGGTGTTTAAGCTTAGATTTGTATAATTACCTTCTAGATTAGAGTTAGACATACTAGTTTCTCTCTGATCAATTGGAACTAGGTCTTAGACATTTCCACACTCAAACAGTGTTTATTGAAATAGTGCCAGAGATTTACATTCTTAGCCTAAGAAATTAGGTGTCTAGGGTGTTTGTTGACGTGAATGAACTTGTTTGTCATGCCTGCTTGATCATGTTTCCCTAGCGAGAGCTATGTTTGGAAGTGTTTGAGTCTGAGTAGTTTCTGCCAAGAGATTGGATTAGCTAAGTAGTGACGTTCTGTAACATCCGCGAACTAGAATTTGCATTTTTGGTATGAGTGTCGATCGACACAATGGGTGTGTCAATCGACACCATCATTTCCAATTTCGATTGGTTTGTTTTAATTGCTGTTTGGTTCGGTTTGGTCTAATTGGAAACCCCTAAACCAAGTATTTAAGTGAGAGTGACGAATTAGGGGTTTAGGTTTTTGTCTTTTGTCGCCGTTGTGTGAGAAAAGAGAGAAAAAGAGAGAAAAGGAGAGAAAGTGTTGGAGAGCCTATGAGAGTGTTCTTGAGAGACTTTTGTCATGTTATTGGTTTTTTTGGAGAGATTTGTGGCTGTGGAAGGGAGAGTTGTTATTGGGAACGAAGGAGAAGCTTCCTAAGGTGTTGGTTCCATCGTTTCTTATTCAAATCTTCCTGTAAAAGAGGTGAGTGCTTGACCATGGCTGATTTAAGCCTGAGATCTCTTTTGTTTGGTTGTTCTTTGTCTATTTGTGGTGTTTGCTTACTTGGGTTTGTTGTTTTGGTGATTCCCATAGGTTCCTGAGGCGATTGGGAGAGTTTGAGACGGTTTCGTAGTGATTTGGAATGGAGGTTTGACGTTCGGATTCGTGCAGATCACGTCTGCAGAGTCAGTGTCGATCGACACTAGTGTGGTGTCAGTCGACACCAGGTTGTGTTAGCATCGATCGACACCAATCTGGTGTCGGTCGACACCACTTTTAACCATTTTTGAGTTGCTTGTTTGATGTGTTGATTGTGTTTGTTGGTTCAACTTAACAATATAATCTCAGTTGCTTGTGTGTATAGCCCAGTAGATGGGAGGATGGTCTCACTGTGTATTTTTAATAATACTCATGCATCTCAATATGTGTTTGTGGTGTAGATAAAGGCAAGTGTGATCGTGGAATCAGGGCGATGAGGAGGAGGATGTTCTAGAGGCTTGAATGATTGTGGTCTAGCTATCGTTAGGTTGCTAGTGTTGAGTTGATAGAACATTGTAGGATGTTGGAACTTGGTTATTGCATTATTGGTTTAATGGAATTGTTTTGTTATCCGCTGTTGTGATTGTTGCTAGGTTGTTAGTGGGTATGGGACCACTAGTGAATTAATATTTTTTAAAAAAAAAAAAAAACCGGAACGGTTGTTTCATTTTGGTATCAGAGCCTTTACGGTTCTAGGACTAGGGTTCACTGTGCTTTTACTATTGTTGTTTGGGATTTCATGCTAGAGTTGATTATGTGATTTAGTCAATTGTGTTTGGCATGAGGTCCTAGAACATCCCCCTCGAGCCTATTTCGTGATTCCACGGTGAGTTGTGTTCTTGTGTGATTAGAATTATTTGTTGTTTAGCCTTCTGTTCTTGGTGATACAGATGGTTAGAGGTGAGGTTGCTGTTGGTCATGGCCATGGTCGTGGTCGTGGACGTGGTCGTGGTCGTGGTCGGGGACGAGGTCAGGTTCCCGAGACCAGTGAGAGTGTGATCCAGAGCATGGCTAGTGAGGAGTTAGCGGAGTCTCAGGTTCATCCTAGTGTGTCTGGAGACCAGGCTGGTTTAGGTGACGGCAGGGCGGATGGGCCTGGTGTCGGTCACTGTGTTGCCTCGGGTGTGAGGGTTGCAGCAGAGGGTGCTCCAGGCAATGAGGATGTCTTGGTGGGCTTGCTAACTCAGGTTTTGGCGCGGCTTCCAGCAGCGGTGCCGCCAGTGGCTGGTGGGCAGGTTCCAGTAGTGCCGCCAGTGGTTGGTGGGCAGGTTCCAGCGGTGCAGTCGGTGGAGGGTTTGCAGGCAGGTGTGCAGCCGGGGGCCGAGATAGTGGACGCTCAGTATGTGCAGATGATGGTGCAGCTGCAGCGAGTGGGAGCGGGGTCTTTCTCGGGAGGTACGGATCTGAGTGTAGCGGATGAGGGGAGGGAGCGGATGGATTATCTTTTCCGGTCGCTTCGATGTCCCGACCAGTTTAGGGTGGATTTGGCAGTGCACTACTTGTCAGGTGATGCACGTGTGTGGTTGAGGTCGGTGACAGCACGGAGGGTGCAGCGGGATATGACTTGGGTGGATTTTGTGAGGGAGTTTAACTCCAAGTATTTTCCACAGGAGGCACTTGATCGCATGGAGGCATGGTTCTTGGGGTTGACTCAGGGGGACTGTACGGTGCGGGAGCTGGATGCTGAGTTCAGACGGCTTGTGGGGTATGCAGGCCGGGCTTGGGAGCCAGAATCGGCTCAGGTGCGGAGGTTCTTATTGGCTATGCCGGATGATCTGAGGATTCGGTGTAGAGTGATGAGCTATGCTACGAGAGCGGAGCTGGTTGAGGTTGCAGCTGGGCTAGAGGACGACTTGAGGTCCAAGCGGTAGTCTTTGGCTAGAGCGGGTTGATGGATTGGATTGTGGAATCTTATTTTTCTTATGTATTTTCGTTGGGGTTGAAATGATTATGACATTTTTGAGATTAATAAGATGAGTACTTTTCTTTATGTTTGACTGTTGTTGTCATGGGAAAAAGAGAAATAGCTCGGGTTTCTANCTTTTGTCTTGTTCTTGGTGTTTGTGGAGAGATCTGTGGCTGTGGAAGGGAGAGCTGTTATTGGGAACGAAGGAGAAGCTTCCTAAGGTGTTGGTTCCACCGTTTCTTATTCAAATCTTCCTGTAAAAGAGGTGAGTGCTTGACCATGGCTGATCTAAGCCTGAGATCTCTTGTGTTTNTACTTTGTGGCCGGAGAGTGGGAGTGGTATGTTGCTTCGGATGACGATTCGAGAGCGCGCTTTAGGGTGACGACCCAAGATTTTTGAGACTCCCTAGATACCGTAGCTGTGAGCCGCGGCTTGGCAGTGAGCCGGTATGTCTCGAGGTTTGTGACCCGAGAGCAGGGGGAGTGGGTGTGAGCGACTCCCTGGATACCGTAGCTGTAGGAGGTGGCCTGGCAGTGAGCCGGTATGTCTCGAGGGTTGTGACCCGAGAGCGGAGGGAGCGTGTGTGTGTGACTTCCTGGATGTCGTAGCTTAAGGCGGTTGGCCTGATAGTGAGCCGGCATGATTCATTGGTTGCAACCACGGACGGGGGAAGCACTGAGTTGCAAGGAAATAGGGTCTTGGATGTGAGTATATTGACTAGAGGGAGACCTCGGGGTTTAGTCGGAGGTGTGCGGGCTGTTGCGACAGTTGCACAGGAAACCTNCCTTGGGTTTGTTGTTTTGGTGATTCCCATAGGTTCCTGAGGCGATTGGGAGAGTTTGAGACGGTATCGTAGTGATTTGGAATGGAGGTTCGACGTTCGGATTTATGCAGATCGCGTCTGCAGAGTCAGTGTCGATCGACACCAGTGTAGTGTCGGTCGACACCCTTTTGTGCTAGCGTCGATCGACACCAGGTTGTGNATCGGGGGATGTGTGGGCCATGTTGACGGTGGCACGGAGGTCCTTGACGAATGGACGGTGCTGCGGGATTCGAGGACGAATCCTTATTGGTGGGGGAGAATTGTAACATCCGCGAACCAGAATTTGCATTTTTGGTCTGAGTGTCGATCGACACACCATCATTTCCAATTTCAATTGGTTTGTTTTAATTGCTGTTTGGTTCGGTTTGGTTCAATTAGAAACCCCTAAACCAAGTATTTAANAACCACTTTTAATCGTTTGTGAGTTGCTTGTTTGATGTGTTGATTGTGTTTGTTGGTTCAACTTAACAATAGAATCTCAGTTGCTTGTGTGTATAGCCCAGTAGATGGGAGGATGGCCTCACTGTGTATTTTTAATAATACTCATGCATCTCAATATGTGTTTGTGGTGCAGGTAAAGGCAAGTGTGATCGTGGAATCAGGGCGATGAGGAGGAGGATGTTCTAGAGGCTTGAATGATTGTGGTCTAGCTATCGTTAGGTTGCTAGTGTTGAGTTGATAGAACATTGTAGGATGTTGGAACTTTGTTATTGCATTATTGGTTTAATGGAATTGTTTTGTTATCCGCTGTTGTGATTGTTGCTAGGTTGTTAGTGGGTATGGGACCACTAGTGAATTAATATTTAAAAAAAAAAAAACGGGAACGGTTGTTTCACGTTCATTGTTCAGGGATAGTTTGTTTGTGGCATGTTAAACAATCTGTAGACTAGGAGACTTTGCCGACATCAATTACTCCCATCCTTAGTACCTCTATCTTTCTGATTGTATTTGCATTCCTAAGATTGTTTTTATTCTTGCTGTTTAGTTCATGCTTAGAATCGTTTTAGCTTTTACTTTTTCATTTTCGCTTCTTGTCATCCATGTTCGTTTCTAGTCATCTAGTTTATTTCCGTTTTGCATTTTGATCATTCTAGGATTGTTAGAAATACACACTCCCTTTGAATTGGTTTGACTTGTGATATCTTGTTTGTATCTTGAGTGACTAGCATCATCCCATTTGGATTGACACCTTAAGTACTACAACTGTATAAGGTTAATTGAACCTTCTAGGATAGATACAAAAATCCTAGTATCATAAATATCATAAGATCATCAAACAAACACACTATTTTGGGGATTAAAAGTCCCATAGTTGGTTTTGGTACGATACTGAAACATAGTCTTCACACACATTACATCTTATATATTTATTACTTGGGATACATACTCATTACTTTCTTAATTGAACAGGCAGAGTATTTAGGTGGTGTCTTACAGTCCCTTACTCCACCCGATTTTTTGGTTATTGCTGAGACGCCACTTCTCAATAGCCTTAACGACCACTAATGTACGACCTCCACTACATTCATGGTTTGGGTTCATGTACACATGACATGGTGGAACCTGGGGAACCATCAGCATGTCATGGTGCTTCATCCCTTGCCCGTTGTACTGCTGCATCCCAAGCCCGCCTTGGTGCTTCATACCATGTGCGTTGTACATTTGCATCTCATGCCCGCCCTGGTGTTCCATCTCGTGTCCGCCCTTGTGCTGCATCCCATGCTCGTGTCCACTTTGGTGATGAACCCCATGCCCGCTTTGGTGATGAACCCCATGCCCGCTTTGGTGCTTCATCCCCTGCATCTCATGGTGCTGCATCCCGTGCTTGCTATGGTGTTGAACCCCGTGCCCACTTTTGTGATTCATCTTCTGCATCTCGTGCTGCTGCATCCCCTGCTCGCTATGGTGTTGAACTTCGTGTCTGTTTTGGTGCTTCATCCCCTGCACCTCATGGTGTTGTATCCCGTGCTCACTATGGTTCTGAACCGCATGTCCACTTTGGTGCTTCATCCCCTGCATCTCGTGGTGCTGCATCTCGTGCCCGCTATGATGTTGAACCCCGTGCCCGCTATGGTGTTGAATCTCGTGCCCACTTTCGTGCTTCATCCCCTGCATGTTGTGGTGTTGCATCTCTTGTTTGCTATTGTGTTGAACTTCGTGACCGCTTTGGTGTTGAACCCCATGCCCGCTTTGGTGCTTCATTCCCTGCATCTCATGGTGTTGTATCTAGTGCTCGCTATGGTGCTTAACCCCATGCCCGCTTTTGTGCTTCATCCCCTGCATCTCGTGGTCACTATGGTTTTGAACCCCGTGTCCGCTTTGGTACTTCATCCCATGCATCTCTTGCCCGTTATGGTGTTGAACCCCGTGTCCGCTATGGTGTTGAACCCCGTGTCCGCTTTGGTGCTTCATCCCCTGCATCTTGTGGTGTTGCATCTCGTGCTCGCTATGGTTCTGAACCTCGTGCCCGCTTTGGTGCTTCATTCCTTGCATCTTGTTGTGTTGCATCTCGTGGTTGCTATGGTGCTGAACTTTGCGCCCGCTTTGGTGCTTCATACCCTGCATCTCGTGGTACTGCATTTCGTGCTCACCATGGTATTGAACCTCGTGCCCACCATGGTGTTTCTCGTACCCGCTCTGGTGTGTTTCTTCATGCTGTCCCTGCCATCTGTTACCCATCTTTCCCATCTTTGCTATATTTCCCTACAAAATGATCATCTACCAAATTAAAATAAAATAATATACAGTTTCATAGGCAAAAAAAAAATTTGTGCTTCTTTTGTATGTTTGTTAATGTAGAAAAAAAAAACAAAAATCATACGTTTTCCGAAAATCAGCCTTATATATATATACCAAGTGTATTATATGAACCAGAATCAATAGTTTTACTTAAATGAAACTTTCGCATAAAAGTTTAGGACTTTCATTATAAAAAAAAAGTTTTAGGACTTTAACATAGTTTAAGACACTTTAGAAACATATAGAAATAACAACACATAACATATATTGTAAGGTCGAGACACCAAAAGAGATAACTTACGTTGTAAGGAGATGGGGGCATGATCAAGTTACACTGAGGTGGCTGTTGATTGTACTGGTGGTTGTTGCTAGTGTAGTGGCTCTGATTGCTCTCAAAAGACTCCTCCACGTCTGAGTCTTTGCTAGTGTAGTGGCTCTGATTTCTCTCAAAAGACTCCTCCACGTCTGAGTCTTCTTCATCGCAGACAGGCATGTGAGACATGGGTGGACGGCCATGGTTGGCCGGAAGCCTTATGCGGTGGTCGTAGCGGGCTTGACGGTCAAAGTAGCCTCCTTCTGACTCAACATGGGACACAAAATCCTTGCGCTCCTCAAACCCGTAGCCACGGCCGCTCCCGTAACCCTTGTGGCCGTATCCCTGCATCCCGAACTCAGCGATCCGTCCAAGAAGCTTATCAAGCATTTTATCTTTTTATATGGATAAGTGATTAACCTCTTTCAGGCCTTTCTGTATTTATACAGTTCTTATTGTGTTATTGTACTCTAGTGTTCTTTTAAATTAGTGCTTTATGTGATTCCATTTGGCTAGATTTGAATCTTATTCTCTTTCCTACCGCCACCACCACCACCAAACCGAAGTTGAGTAGACATCTTTGTTCTGATTCCGTTCTTTTTAATTAATGATCAATCCAATTCACTTGGAAATTCGAATTCTTATTTGACTCAAATATTGACGGAGGCATAATAGTAAAACTAAAAATTAATTATAGTCTAGTTCTATACTTCTATTTTGAGGCTTTGATTTTGATTTTATTATGTTGGGAAAAATGGTTATTCATCTTTTCTCGTATCACTTAATTTTAGGGAAATTTATAAATATAATTTAGTTTATTTTCTCTGTTACGAATATTGATTAATTAAAATCTTTCAGGTGTTTCTATATACACTTTCTTGTAGTGAAATAGTAGTGTTCATTTAAGTTAGTGTTTCATATGATTCCCGTTGGGGATTATATTCTTATTATCATGGTATGATCATCTGAATCTTATTTGATCTTTTTAATTAATTATCAGTCCCATTAGCTTGGAAAATTCCAGTCCCAAATTGACTGAATGTTATATGGAAGCATAATAATAAAACTGGAAATTAAACCTAGTCTAGTTCTACCTTTTTTTTTGATGACTCATGTGATTGAAAAAGCTTTCTAAGTCTAAAGACTAATTTTGGGATCTGGAGAAACTATGCTAAATTTCTCGAATTCCCCGTGCCAATACTAGTTCTACCTATTAACAGTATGTATTTTGATTTTATATCAAATTTATTTCGAGTTAAAGTTTTCAGTTATATTTGGAGACTAAAATTTGTGTAACTTAGTTTTTTGTTTTGGACCCGACTCTAAAAAGTGTTTAGGTATAATACTATCTATGGACAGATGACACTTTCTACTTTTTTTTTTGGTAAAAGGTTAAATTTTATACCAATTTTCTGTTTTTTTGTGTACAAAGGAAAAAAGAACAAGATTAGAAAGGGAAACTAATACAACAGAAGTAAGAAGCTAAAAAGGCGGAGGAGGAGGATGTTGATCCTGGTAGAGCTAGCAGGCGATCACGAATCGTGCCATCCACCCCGGTTTGAACCACAAGAGGAGATGTCGAGATGTTGGTGAAGAGCCTGGCCTTCCTTTCACGCCATATGAGATAACATGAGACCTGGAGGACCAACTTGACACTTTCTACTTGTACTCCCCAAACGCTAGATAATGTGGGTAACATGAGTAACATGGCCACATTACGCGATATGGAGAACACTTTATGAAGGTCAGATGGACTAAAGATGTCAAGGCTCACTTTAGACAGAACCACAAGGATCTTCTTCCCAACAATTTAACAGTAGAACAGATGATGACCCGTGTATTATAGTCGAGTGTTCATTTAAGTTAATGTTTGATATGATTCCCTTTGGAGATTATTATTTATTCCTAATATCATGGTATATATGATCTGAATCTTATTCTCATTTCTACCACCATACCGAAAGTTTAATAGACGTATTTATTCTAATTCCGTTGGTCTTTTTAATTAAAGATCTGTCCCATTCACCTTGGGGAGATTCCAATTCCCAATAGGCTGAATATTTATGGAAGCATAGTACACTACAAAAAAACATGCGTTTAGCGACTCCAATATTGGTCGCTTAACAGTCGCAAACACCTACTTTGAGACTACTAAACGACTATTTGAGATGGTCGTAAAAAAATGGTCGCAAATTTGTGGAGTCTTAAAATGGTCGCAAAATTATGACTGGATTACGACGCCGTTATATAGTCGCCAATAAGCGACGCTTTACAGACTCTTTATATTAGGAACCTTCGGTCGTAAACATAGTTACAAGTCAGTCGCAAATTAGTGATTAAATTGTGTGACCATTTTAAGACTCTGTATCTGTCGTCGCAAAGTAGTCCTCGTATATTAGTAACCATTTTGCCACTTATCTGATAGTTTCACAGAAATAAATTTGGTCGCAATTTGGTGACATTTTAGCATATAATAAACTGTTTTGTGATTCTCAAATTTGAAAGAATCACAATTAATTAAAATTCAAAACCAAATCATTAAGAAAGATATCATAATCATTCAACAAACAAAAAGATTAGCATAATTGTATCATAAGCATTCATTATCCAAAAAGATCATCCTAAAGCAAATTAAAATTTATGTTTTTTTTAGAAAAGACAATGTTTAGAACTTGAGTAAATGGAGAAAGGGGATGTGGTGGCTGGTGTTGTGTCTAAGGTGGTGGCTGGTGAGTACCTGACCCGGTGGCTGGTGGTATGATGTCTTCAGGTGTGGAGTCTTCAGGTGCGGTTGGTCGCAAGGAAGCAATAAAAGTATCAAATCCTGGATCTTTCTCTTTCATATAGATGAGAAGCTCGTTGGTCTTCATTTGAGATTCTTGATGCTCCTTATCACGTCGGGCATTCTCAGCATCTAGATGAGCTATCTTGTTGCGAAGTTGTTCTTGAAGCTCGAGAAGTGTTGGTGTTGATGGAGAAGATTCTGCATAGCTTTCTTTCCTTTTCCCTTTTCTAAGTGTCTCAACCATAGATCCAAGACCAAAAAGGTTTCCCTTCTCATCTGTTTGAGTACACTAAAACAAAGAAAAACAAAAGCATTTCGTTAGTCAAGGCTAGAAACAAGTATTAATAAAGTAACCATGCGGATAATGAAAACCAAAATGTGGATTAAGAAAGCAATGCTGAGAGTACCTTTAGAAAGATTTCATTCTTTTCCTCAATGCTGAGATTACGATGACTTGAACGTTCAGAAGAATTCCCTGAATTTTCTGGATCATCATCGTCCACTTCACACAATTTCTCCTCTAAGGTTTTGTCATAAGCTTCAGCTACTTGTTTAGCTTTTTGATCAACAAACGATCCGTCAGCTTGAGTATGTGTCTTCATGAACACTTCTGCAAATGATACCGGACGGCCCAATTCTTCCTCCTACAAAGAAATAGTAAAATGTTAAAGCCATGGAAGCAAGGTGTTTAGAGTGTTAAAATCATGGAAGCAATGTTAAATTACCATTTCTTGATGAATTTGCACATATGATTTCTGACCAGCAAGGTGTTTGTGGACTCCAAGACCACCACGATCGGAGTTTCTACACTGTGAGGCATTTGAGCTCCTCTCCATTACGTCAGGTTCGTTCTAGTGATCACACATCTCAGCCCACAGTTCTGCACTGGTAATCCAAACAGGTTGTTTACCACTGCTTTTAGCTTGACTAACAATGCCTTTCAATCGTTTCTTGGCTATCTTTAAGAACCCCTCTCTAACAAGCTCAGTAATCCCAGTTTCCCAATAGAACTTCCGCTACATATTACAATTGAGTTAAGTTAGTGATGATACTAAAAGTCAGTTATGAGAGATAATAAAACTTTGAAAGCTATAAGACATTACCGCAAATGTCCTGAAATATCTCTCTTGAATGGGTTTAGGAGTAACCTTCCAGCTGTTGTAAGGACCAGCGAATTTCCTTCTAAATATTCCAGCAATCACCCGAGAAATTTTTCCTTTGTGCCTGTTAAACCTGTCACAAAACAAACACAATCAGTCTTAACCACAATCAGTCTTAACCAATACAAATTAACACAATCAGTCTTAACCAAACAATCAAACACTAAGCGGATGTAACTTAAAGACAACTAAGCATAAATTCTCTAAACTTAATAAAAAATAAACAGAGTATTAGTCTCAACCAAACAATCAAACACAATCAGTCTTAACCAAATAATCAAACACAACCTCTAACTAAATCAACAAAACAATCAATCTCAACCTACCACTAAGAGCAAAGAGAACAATCTCAATCTCAATCTCAAAACAAAACAAACAATCTCAATCTCAATCTCAACTTAATCAACAAAACAAAAAATCTCAATCTCAATCTCAAAACAAACAATATAAATCTCAATCAAACACAACCTCTAACTTAATCAAACAAAGCAGTCTCAACCTAAACTTAATCAAACAAAAACAGAGTCTCAACCTAACACTAAGAGCAAAGAGAAATTACCATAGAGTCTCAACGTCGGGGATCTGATCGACAGACAGAACTGGGAGATGTTGTCTTCCTGGAAGAGCTAGCATAACATCTAACAAATCTTGGTAGTCTTCTTGAGCTGGATTAGCATTAGGGTTTTCTTCTTCGGCAGGATTGGGATTAGGGTTTTCTTCTTCGTAATCCTCTTCCATGTTTAGGTCTCGTTGTTCTTGTATGAGTGGAGGAACAGGAAGCGGTGGTTGAGGAGCAAGATGTGGTGGTTGAGAACCAACCGGCGGTGATTGAGAAGCAACCTGCGGTGATTGAGAAGCAACCCACGGTGGTGGAGAAGCAACCCACGGTGGTGGAGAAGCAACCCGCGGTGGTGGAGCAGGAGGCGATTGTTGTGTCCTCGGCGGAAACTGGGACGGCATAGTTCTATTTGAATTAGTCACGGACTGAGAGGCTGATGGATTCGAGGAGTGAGACGACGTTCCGACACCACTTCGACCTCCGCGTGAAGAAGCACTGTTGGAGGCCCGATTAACTGCGGCAGAACTGGGTTCCCTTGTACTCGCACCATTGTAAACCCTAACACCTCCAACGGATCTGCCTCCGCGACCCCTAACACCTCCAGCGGATTTGCCTCCGCGACCCCTACCAACCATTAGAGAGAGTTGAGAAAGAGGAGAGATTTGAGAGGAGAAGAGGAGAGATTTGATCGATTTGAGAGGACAAGAGGAGAGATTTGAGAGGAGAAAGAAGAGAGATTTGAGAGGTTTCCAACTCTTAGTCAAAAAATAGAAAGAGATAAAGAAACCCTAAATGGATTCTTTGCCTAGTAATTAACGAAGAGGAGTCGCAAAGTAGTCGCAAAAGAGACACATACTTAAATCAAAGGGGGAATATTACGCACCTAAACCTTGGCAAAAAATAATAAAAATTAGACAACTATCAAATAGAGTTTCACAGTAGTCGCAAAATAAGTTGCACATTAGTCGCAAAGTTAATAGCAAGTTAGTCGCAAATTGCAAGAGTCGCAAAATTAGTAACAAGTCAGTCGCAAATTATTACCGTATTGTGACTCTCCGACTTTAGTCACAATACAAATTTTTGGAATGTATCATTTTTGACCAGTTCTATTGATATCAATCAACAATATGGACTCATGATTGTCTTATAGAGTATATGAAATAGTTTATGACCTTTAAATATTGTTTTCATATCTTTGTTTTCAATTTTCATAAAATTAGAAACCTTCTTATGAAATAACATGTAACTCTTTACAATGACTTAGATATTATGAAATTTTTGTGTCTAAATACTGTAATGGAAAGCTTTGACAAAGTTTATATGACTGATATTGATCAATTCAAATTGGAAATGTGTATAGAAACATGTTAACATTTCTCTAATGTGAAATTTCAAATTCAAAAAATCAAGAGTTACTAAGAAGTCGCAAAACAGTATCTAATTCAGGTGTTAGACGCTAAACAGTCGTAAAATAGTATCTAATTCATGTGTTAGACGCTAAACAGTCGCAAAATAAGTTACACATTAGTCGCAAAGTTAAGTTGCACAATAGTCGCAAAAAAAAGGAGTTAGCAAGTTATCGATAAATAAACTTGTGACCGGAGTATACATTGCGAAATCGTTGCTAATTTGTGACTCTTTGTTTTTTATAAAATACTGTCACTGAACAGTCTCAAATTGCGATTGTTTTGCGACTATATTGTTTCCGTTGTAAATGTGCAACTGTTTTGCTTCTTCTGTAACTTTGGTCGGGAAACAGTCGTAAATGAATCGCTAAGTGGTCGCTATTTTTTGCGACTGAATAAAGAGTCACAAGTGATAATCGCTAAACGCATGTTTTCTTGTAGCGGTAATAAAACTCGAAACCAAACCTAGTCTAGCACTATGTAACGGGTTTATTTTAATTTTATTTGAGTTAGATTTTTTCATTCATATTTAATATGGATATATTTGGAAGAAGGCTCATTATGCAAAAAAAAAACATTTTGTTTTGTTCTTTGGACCCGCGCGAGTAAAAGTGTTTAGGTCTAATCTTGTAGACCAAGACCAAGTCAGTTGCAGTTGTACTCCCCAAACGCTAAAACATCACTAAACCATTATTAAACCTAAACGAAAATTGCCCACCTAAATATCTGAATGATTGCACACTGTCAAACAACAAATTCCCATGCTTAAAACACCATGGAGATTATCGTCAAGCCTTGTGATGAAACACTTGTTTCAACGGTCCAAAACTGTGTAGCCCAAACACTTGTTTCAACACTTGGTTCCTACACTCTCTCTAAGAAACCATACCCAACGAACCGTCGAAAAGAGATATGTCGTATGTTACTCCAAAAGAGTTTCCGACGGAAGGCCCAACTGCGAGATTTAACCCAAAAAATACTTATTTGGGCAAGAAGAGGCCGATAGATATAGTCCCTGTTTTAAAAATAGCTAGCCGTTAGTCGGACGGTGAGCCAGGGCCTAGCAATTAATCAGAAAATCGGATTTAAATCGGGGAGTAATCGGGGAGTAGTTTTAAGGATTTTATCCATATATATATCTATAATATACTAAATATGTAGGCTATTATCAAGATGTAAAAGGGGTTCAGCGGTTTTTTTTTGTCATAATAACCCGGATATCTCAAGTTCAAGCCCAGCTGTCACCGTTTTTTATTTTTGACAATTTTCATTAATGCAGCAAAATGACGAAAATATGCTTATCTTTAATGAATCTCGATCTGTAAACCCTAAATTAAGCTGCCTCTTCATTTCTTTTGCAACTGTTAGTCATTCAAGCTTGTTATTCTTATAGTTTCAGTTCTTATATGATAGATCCATAAAGAAAATCATAATTAGAATTCAAATAAATCAATTTTTTTTTCTGAAACTACCGATTTTCTGGCCGACTATGGTGAACTCACGGTGGCTCATTGCCGCCGACCATGTAACCGGCGATTACACGACTGCCTAGGCAGATTTTTAAAACAGGGGGTATAGTATAATGGATAGTTTCTAATTAAGGTATATAGACTGCACTTAAACCATGTGCATTGATAAATTCTAATATAGTTTCTTACCAAAAAATAAATGAAAATATATATATATATATATTAATAGAAATAAAAAAGAAAGAATCAATTCTCAAGATTTCTCATCATATAACACATATCATTTTCTAAGTTGTTAAAATTTATTATAATAAATTATCTCCACAAATACTTAAAATTTTTGTTAAAAAGTTTATTTGTTGTTATTTTTTATTTTTTTAATAAATCATAAAATAAAATTAACTATACACCAAGTTCCATTATACATAAATTTAAATTATATATTCATATTATTTAAAATTAATATCAATTGATACAATAAAAATACTAGTATGTTTAAACAAATAATGAGAATTAGAAAAAATATTTTGAAACTAACTATATTAATATTTATAATACTCATAATTGTTTTTTAATATTATTGATAATATGCCATATAGTATAAAATATAACTAATTAATAAAATTATATTAAACATTGTATGGATGAGAAATTTATTGGGTTTCTCACCGAGATACCTATATGACATGTTTGCAACTTTAGTAAATATTAAAGAACATATGGGAAAAGGCATGTGGATAAGTTCAATAAAAGTCCCATTTCTGTTCTAAAATTATGATGGGAATTGCATCTAATTACATAATCAAAAGGACTATATATAAGACATGTTTAAGGATCTAAAACGGACGATTAGGCTGAATCTGATACCCTTTTCTTCCTTTAGATCATTTCAGGTTTGGCCAGTGTTCTTTATACCATTATTTTATCTAAAATATCCCACATTATAAAACGGAGAGAAAACATCAAAAAACATATATAATGGTATAAGGAAGCTGCCTATGGTACGAAGACTCCTAAATAAACTAGCAAAGAATAACTATTTAAGAATAAAACAAAACTAAATTTTGGAATAAGAAGACTGCTAATAGACTAAATTTTTTGTTTTATAATAGTTCTTCATTTTAGGATATTCTAGCCGTTTAAACAAAAAGAAAAACCTATCCGACCTTTACACTTAGCCCAAAAAGAAATACCTTTAACCCAAACGTTTTTACTGGTTTCGACGCTTCCTACATTTCTTACAAGAGCACACACACATTCTAGGCGGCTCATCAGGTTGCGGTTCAGCGGGAGGCACGGTTGAAGTTGGGTAGCAGACATATACATCACTTTTATTAAACATAAGTAGCAACTACAACACACCTTAGTACTTAATCATAATTATAAGGTCATCAAACAAAAGAACTTTTTATTAAAAAGTTCCCTATTTAATTTTGGTACGATACTTAAACATGTCTATCACACACATACATCTTATACATTTATTGCTTGGGATACAAAATAATTATTTTCTTATATGAACCGGCAGAGAGTATTTAGGTGTAGTTGCTGATCACCCGCCAATTCTCAGTAACATTCACGGCTAGGAATAGAACGGCTCAGCCTTATTATTAGGATGATACAAAGTATATATACACAAGCGTGAGAATCCTAGGGTATTAGACAAATAAGGAAACCTAGATACAATGTAATATTTACCAATCAACCCCCTAATACTCCCCCTCAAGTTGGCGCATGTAGATCACAAATGTCCAACTTGCGACGCAGATAATCGAACGCTGGTGTACCAAGAGCTTTAGTAAAGATATCTGCAAGCTGTTGAGTAGTATGAACATATTCCGTGGCAATCAAACCCTTTTGAATCTTGTCACGTACGTAATGACAGTCACGTTCAATGTGTTTTGTTCGCTCATGGAAGACAGGATTAGCCGCAATATGCAGAGCTGCTTTGTTGTCACAATAGAGGCTAAAAGGCTCTGTCGAAGATACACCGAAATCAGCAAGTAGACCACATATCCAGGTGAGCTCAGAAGCCGTGAAAGCCATAGCCCTGTACTCTGCTTCTGCAGAAGACTGAGACACAACACTCTGTTTCTTAGTCTTCCAAGCAATAGGAGACCCACCCAACAAGATAGCAAATCCCGTGAGAGAGCGACGAGATATTGGACATGTGGAAAAATCCGAATCACAAAAACCCGAGACATGTAAGTCACCATTCGCAGTGTATAAAATCCCTTGACCAGGATTGTTCTTGAGATAACGAACAACGCGCAGCGCAGCCCACCAATGTTTCAACCGAGGTTGATGCAAGAACTGAGCCAGTACAAGAAATGTGTACATAAGCTTTGGCCGAGTAATCGTCAGATACACCAACCATCTAACCAAACGACGATATCGCTCCGGAGTGTCAAAATACTGACCCGTATCTTCTTCCAACTTATGATTTTCAAGAATAGGCGTACACACAAGTCTCCCACCTAACAAACCACATTCATTGATAATGTCCAATGCATATTTCCCTGAGACAAGTAAATGCCCTTAGATGACCGAGCCACTTCAATCCCCAAAAAATACTTAAGAGTACCCAAATCTTTCATATGAAACAATTGATTAAGATACCCCTTAAAACGGCAAATAGCATCTGCGTCATTGCCACCGATAACAAGATCATCTACATATACAATCACATAAAGACACATCTTCCCGCGCTTTAAAGCAAACAATGAGTAATCCGCATAAGACTGTGAAAAACCATATGCGAGAAGAGCATTTGTAAGCTTGGAGAACTAACACCGAGGTGCCTGCTTCAAACCGTATAGCAACTTGCGGAGCTTACAAACTTGATTTGGACCTGAGGCTTTGAAACCTTGTGGAGATTTCATGTAAACTTCTTCTTCTAAATCTCCATGTAGAAACGCATTATGAACATCCATCTGGTGCACAATCCAGTTCTTAACAGCAGCTACTTTGAGAAACATTCTTACCGTGGTTAACTTGACAACAGGTGCAAAAGCCTCTTTATAATCCTTCCCTTCTTTTTGGCGATTTCCCATAACCACCAACCGTGCTTTATGACGCTCAATTGTACCATCCAAATTATATTTAATTTTAAATACAAAACGGCAACCAATAGCTGTTTTTCCCGGTGGTAAGTCTCGGACATCCCATGTATGGTGGTCCTCTAAAGCATCCACCTCAAACTTAACAGCATCTCACCACACTTGGAGTTGCATTGCCTCATCATATATATGTATCAGGTTCAATTTCAGCCGAGATAGCAGCTAGGAAAACCGCATGAGCTGCAGAAAAACGCTCATTGGTGACATAATTAGCAATAGGATAAGTGACCGTACCTAAGTTAGAAGATGTGGCGGGGGTAGAAGAGGGTGATGGGGCAAGGTCGTTTGTCAGTGAGTGATATGAAACCTCATAACCCTGTTCCTGTGTCAAAACCGGAGTCGCAGCATCAACGCTCCCCCTGTCGTCAGCCACCGTACGGGGAGACTCATCGCGATGTTCAACGGAGGGCAAGATAGGTGACACTTGTTCCCCTTCTTCCACTAACACATGTGGTGTTGGTCGAAAATCATCATCAGAAAACAACCGCGGAGCTGAAAGAGATGGTAAAATGTCACTCGCGGTAGGAGACATTGTGGCAAAAGGGAACACCATCTCTTGAAACTGCACATCGCGAGAAACAAAGAAATCATTCGTCTCTAAGTCGTACATAGTCCAACCTTTTTTCCCATACGGATAGCCTAAGAAGACACATTTGCGACTCCTTTCCCCAAATTTATCCTTATCCCGAGAAAGCTTGTGTGCATAGGCCAAACATCCAAACACCTTCAAACCATCAAATGAGGGTGGCTTGCCATATAACATCTCGTAAGGAGTTTTCCCTTGTAATAACGGTGTGGGAGTTCTGTTGATAAGATGACTTGCAGCAAGAACACATTCTCCCCAAAATTTTACCGGTAAGGAAGCCTGAAACATCAAGGAGCGTGCGACGTTAAGAATATGCCTATGTTTCCGTTCCACACGGCCGTTCTGCTACGGTGTATACACGCAAGACGTCTGATGCAATATCCCTTCCTGATCAAAATAACGATTTAAACATGTGAACTCAGTACCGTTGTCAGAACGTACTGCACGCACCTTTTTATCAAACTGACGAGTGACCATAGCACAAAAATTCTGCAAACACACGGACACCTCTCGTTTTTCAAGCAACAAATAAATCCAAACAGCACGTGAATAGTCATCCACAATGGTTAGAAAATAAACAGCTCCTGACATAGACGGAGTACGGTAAGGTCCCCAAATATCGCAATGGATTAAATCAAAAATAGCACTAGCTTTATTATTGCTTTCAGAAAAAAAATCCCGAGTCTGTTTAGCTCGATAACAAATATCATAACCCCCATCGGTGTCAACAGTTTTTTCAACACCACAAATACTAGATAAATAAGACAAAACACGATCAGAAGGATGCCCAAGACGTCTATGCCACAACTCACATTGATCACTGCTTGTTGTTTTGTTTGCTTGTCCGCCAAGGATCCCTTGGAACTTGTAGACCCCATCACACTCTTCACCCGCACCAATCATCTTCAAAGTACGGTCCTGAAAAACGCACACTTCCTCAGTAAAAGTAACGGAACCTTTAGTCGTGTTAAGTAATTTGGCAACAGAAATAAGAGAACACGTCAAATCTGGAGAATACAAAACTCCATTCAACCATATGTAGCCACCTAAACACATCTGCCCCTGTTTCTCAGCCATAGCTCGATCCCCATCGGGAAGACAAATAGCACATGGCAATATTGTTTGAACATCACTCAAAAGATCAATATTCGAAGTCATGTGGTGCGACACACCAGAATCTATGATCATATCCATCTTACCAGAAAGTTTGGATGCAAAAGGTGTTGTTTTCTGTTGATTAAGAAAACTGATCAAAGATGCAATCTGCTCGTCATTAAGTTGCGGGAGAGAAGCTCGATCGAACTCTGTACGAGTAGTAGCTGCCGAGTTTGCAACGGGCTGAGCAAGTGCTGAATTCGCAGTCCCAACCTTCGCAGGATGAGTCTGAGCCACGTTTGCACGAGCCAGATGCAAACCTCTCCCTCGATCGAAGCTTCCAACCATCCCTCCCCCTCGCCCAAAACGTCCTCGACCTCCTCTGTTTCCGGCTCCTCTTCCTTCTCCATAGTTTTTACCACGTTCATCCCACCAGTCTGGATATCCTTTGATCTGAAAACAGTTGGAGATAGCATGACCGTATTTGCCGTAGTGTGTACATGTGACGTCCTTGTCACGGTATTGAAACTCCCATGTTTTGCCTTTGTTCCCACTTTGAACAGCGAAACCAACCGCATCTACACGTTCTTCCTTGTTGCGAGTGATACCTTGTTGTCTTTCATCTCGCACCACTCGCTGATAAACTTGAGACAACTTCAACATCGACTCCATGTTTGTTAGAGTGGAGCGTATTCCACCAAACCGTACATCATCCAAACCCATCAAAAATTGATGTGTTCGTTCTTCATCTCTTTCTTGTTCAAGTTGTGCAGCAAGTTCACCACACGAACACGATTTCAAAGGCTTGTAACCTGCCAGCTCATCCCACATCTTCTTTAGTCTCCCAAAATAAATCATCACACTATCTCCTTGCTGTTTGCAGTTAGCTAACTCGGATTTCAGTTCATGCACTCTCGGTCCATTCCCAACCGAGAACTGCAACCTTAAATCTTCCCAAAACATGTGGGCATCATCCACCATCGAAATCATTGTTCTCAACGTTGGCTCGACCGTATTCATCAGACATGCCACAATCATTGAATTAACAACCTACCACTGCTCGATTTCTTCCGCCACAACCGGTTTCTCCAAACTCCCATCAATAAAACCCAACTTCCGTTTAGTACGCAAGGCATTCCGCACATGCTTTGACCAATCTTCATAGTTATCCCCTTTCAATTGTATCGTAGTAATCAAACTTCCAGACCCTTCAGACGGATGCAAGTAAAGAGGCGAGGATGTTGATATTTTAGACACCCTTACGATCTCCTTACCTTTCCCTTCACCCATCGTAATCTTCTCCGTTTCTGACATGATCGAAACCGCTCGCAAAAGGTTATCAAAGTTTTGGATCTAGGTTTGGCTCTGATACCATGTGAAGATAGGAATAGAACGGCTCAGCCTTATTATTAGGATGATACAAAGTATATATACACAAGCGTAAGAACCCTAGGGTATTAGACAAATAAGGAAACCTAGATACAATGTAATATTTACAAATCAACCCCGTAATACATTGCAGTCCTTTGTCAATGTTGTAGTGCTTCATATTAACACCCCGCCAATAGTGCTTTGTATATAATTCATGCCCGTCCCAAAGCAGTGCAGTTTTTTTTGTTAATGTCGTGGTGTTGCATCCCATGTCCGTCGTAGTGATGCATCATGTGCGTGTCATCGTATGCGCGCAACTTCATGCTACCCCTGCCATCCATTAATCAAACTAAAAAATAATGAAACTGTTTTAATAGGATGAAAATTGGTAGGGCGAGTCTCACGTCTGTCTTTGATTCTGATTCTAATTTCGGGTCTGGATTTGAGCCTTTTTATCGTAATAAATGAGTTTCTTAGCTGGACGGTCTTGCTTGGTTGGGCGTCCATGGTTAGCTGGAAGCCTCGTGTCATGGTGTTGCATCCCCTGTCCGACGTAATGATACATCTTGTGTGTCTCATCGTATGCAATTTCATGCTGCTCCTGCCATATATTAATCAAATTTTTAAAAAAATGAAATTGTTTAGTAGGATGAAAATTGTTTAACGTCTACCTATGATTCTGAGTTTGATTCTAAGTCTGATTCTAATTCTGATTATAATCCTTAGTCTGGACGTGATCCTTTTTTATCGTAGTAAATGAGTGCCTTGGCTGGAGGGCCTTGGTTGGATGGAGAGCCATGGTTGGCCTCAGAGTCGACACTATGTTTTCTATGGCTACAATTAATTATATAAATACTGTTCTTCTCCATATATTTTTGTTTATGCTAAAAAACAAAAAATACTGTTCTCAACAGTACAATACAATCTTCAAATCTTCTCAAAATAATATGGGGATTCGAACGGAAGTGAAGTTGAGAGTTACCTAAACACTACCACTACACTACTTATACCTACAGAATTTTAAGGTCGAATTTTTTTTTACTAGACTACTTATACCTACAGAATTTTAAGGCCGATTTTTTTTTTTAATAAATAAGCGGCCGCAAGGAAGTGCTTGTTTCGCTTGTATCTGTAGCCGGCTCTGGTTGGCATGAAGCCTCATGTGGTGGTCATAGTCGCTTCCTTTTGTTTTCGTGTTGTTGCTGCTGATATTTTTATCTTTCTTGTCGTTTCCGAACCCTGCTGTGAACCCGTAGATCCCTCCAACTAGCACACGTTGATTGGATTTGAAAGATACGTAAGGGTCCAATTCTTTCGGTAATCCCTCCGACAAGTTTACCAATCATTTTTCTTTATGTATATATACTTGTGTTAATTTTCTTTGATGAATAAGAGATTAAAATCTTTCAGGTGGTTGTCTATATATACAATTCTTTATAGTGATATGATACCATTTCGAAATTATTTGTAATATAATGGTAGGATATGAATCGTATTCTCTTTTCTACCACAACCATACCAAATGTTGGATAGACACGTTTGTTCTCATTCCGTGCCTCTTTTTAATTAAAGATCAGTCCTATTCATTTGAGAAATTCCTATACCTAATTGGCTGAGTTTTGATCGAAGATCAGTATTGATACTGGAAATTAGTTCTATTTATTATGAGTTTTATTTTTAAATTTGTTTGAATTGACGTATCCTACTGCACTACATAAATTCACTAGCGGTTTTGCAAAATTAGAAGAATCTTTCTTACACAAGTGGAAGTGGTAGTCTAATATTGGTGTATGGGCCGATATTAATATTGGGCTTTGTTATGTCAGTTATTATAAACTCTAATATTTTTATAAACCCTAAGACCTAGTGTTAGATAAACCCTTCTATCATTGATTAAGAAAGACAACATAATAATAAAGAGTTTTCCCCTAAACCCTTCTATAGTTTCAACATGGTATCAGAGCCTACACACGCTGGCCCGTTAACTAGTCCGACCCGGATAGAGGCCAGATTACCCCATTAATTGATGGCCCAAAGGAAGGCCTAATTCCATCGAGATAGCTAAAAAAAGAGAACATTATCTCGAGGGGGAGTGATGGATTCTGTCGAGATTAATGGCTAAAAGAGCCATCATTTCGAGGGGGCGTGTGGAGAAAAGATCCCACATCTGATAGATGTAAAGGGACTTGAGTAATATATAAAGGGTTAGGGCCTTTCCACTCATTGCCAATTGGTTTTGAGTTGGAAACCCATATCAAACCCTAATTTAACATGGTATCAGAGCAGACGATTCTTGTGGATCTAAATTAAAGCTTCCGCGTTAGTGTTCTTGTGATCCCAATGATCATGGGATGTGAAGACGATGGTGGTGATGAAGACGAACCCGACGAAGATGACCTGAAGCAACGTTGATGTGTGGTTTGACATACACATGCATGGTTTTAGTTTATTATTGTTTCTTTAATTAATCGAATTTTGGGTTGGTGCTTATGAGTATTGCCATAGGTTTTTTTTACTGGTTTTGGGTCTTATTTTATTGCAATATTTAATTGGGGTTTACTTTTATTTAAACAATTGGTGATGGTTCTAGGGTTCTAGGGTTCATGGTTTACATGGGTTTGGTTATGATTTTCTAAGTTTTTATTTGGTAATAGTTTTACCATTACGGGGAGTTGTTTGGAACGCTCATGTTTTAGGTCAATTTCTTTTTAGTCCGATTTGTGGACTGTCCAAGATGAGGACAATTATTTGTGCAGATTGCAGGATTTGCACCCATGGGATGTTGTTATTCCCTTTTACCGAAGACCAAAGACGAGCTAAAGTTCCACCCCTATTTTTAAGATAAAAGTTTATGCCAAGGAGTTTGTTGACATGATTTTCCGTCCTTTGACAAGTGTCCACGACATACGTGTTCTGCTTTTCTATTGCAAAGTTTGCGTGTTGCATATCACGTTTGCCGTGCGGGGGAGTATTGGTGTATGGGCCGACAAGCCCATGTTGGGCTTTGTTATGTCGGTTATTATAAACCCTAATATTCTTGTAAACCCTAAGACCTAGTGTTATATAAACCCTTCTATCATTGATTAAGAAAGACAACATAATAATAAAGAGTTTTCCCCTAAACCCTTCTCTAGTTTCGACATCTAAAACCAAATGTTTTTCTTTTAAAGAATTATTTAACTATCTAGCTTAATTAGCTAAACCGTTAACGTTTTAAATGGCAAGAAAACTCATATTTTTACTGTTAACGTGCAATAATGTTTTAAACTTATTAGTCTATGAAGACCTTTTTTTAAAGGAAACAAAAAAAAATTTGACAATGTAAAGTTCGCTAGATCATAATTTATGATAGTAATATGTATTTTTGCTTCTATCCGTTGACAAAAAAAAATTTAAGAGGAGAGTTTTAAACTGTTGTACACATTAAGATATGTAGATTTTCAGGTTTAATTTATTCAGTTTTTTAAACATCAATTGATGGATTTATAATATATATATATATTGTATATTTTCTATTTCTTTCATATTTTTTATATTGAATTTCATTTTGTCGACTCAATTTGATTTAAAACACGCTATTTCAGAGAAAATATCAACTCATCCTACTATATTAATTAAGAAGTACAAATATAAAACTAACCTTAAAATGTATAAAAAATTACATTCAATTGCCATTAGAAAAAATTAATTAAGCTTAATTAACTAATTTAAATAAATATAATTAATTAAAAATAAAAAACACTCACACATCAAATATTAAAAAATCTAAAAAAATATTTTCTCTCTCTGATAAATTATGGACGAAATTACTAATTATTTTTAAAAAAAATGTATAAACCAATCAGAATTTAAACAATATAATTATTTTTGATAACTAAATTCGAAGATTTTGTTAAGATTTCAAATTATGATTCTCCTATCATCTTTATTTTATTTTATTTACAAATTGTTTGGAATTTTCATATAATACTTATAATTAATGAAATACATATTTTTTCTGCATATGTTGTGATTTGAATTTTTTAAAACGAAGATATATTACTCAATGTATGAAAATGTGTTTTAATTTCCACTTTGGTGGGTTGGTAAAACTAAATTTATATAAATGATAAATTAATAATTTTTATTTGCTCACAATTATAATATTAAAATTACGATTTTATATTTCAAAAAATAATGATGCAAATACAACAAATAAACAGTGTAAAACTGTAATAATGCGTCAAAAATAAAATACTATAATATTCTAAAATAATTAGTATTCAAATAAACTAATAGATTTACATAAGAATGAAAAATAAATTTTATCTCAAACAAAATATTTTTTTTTTAAATAATTTTTCTTATTATAATTTTTTTAAAAAATGTTGACCAGTGTTTTAAGCACGGGATATATCCTAGTTCAAAATTAAAGATGGATTTTAATATCAACGCTATTTCGTTTTATCGTTGACGATTTCAGCTACACAATTCAACGTTTAATAAAATTTGATATACAAAATGTTCATTTCTGTACTTTTTGAATGTTTTATCCATAAGTGCAAAAAAAATTCATCATTCTAATTATTTCAATTAACAAAAAAACATTAAAAAGAACATGATTTCTTATTCATTGCTGTTAACATGATTTATAATATATATATTCTGTCTGTTTATAAGTTATAATATATGTATACATGTCGTTAGTTGGTGATAGTGACGCATAAAAGACATATCAAATTAGTTTATTGTTGTTAACATGATGATTTATAATATACTAGATTAGGAGCTGCGTGACTGCGGGTTTAGATTTTTCAAAATAAAATTAAATTTAACAAAGAATATGAAATAAATATTTTTAATAAGTAAAAATTATCTATAAAAATAAATTGATATACAGAGTTGTACATTGTGATATTTGGGGTAAAAAGTGTGACTTTGCAGTTGAGACTATTAATCATGTTTTCTTTGAATGCCCTCGCTCGTGTGAAGTTTAGGATTTATCTCTAACTCTGGTCTCGTCAGAGGGTTTACCATATGAATCGGTGTACTCAAATTTGGATTTTATTTTCTGGAGGGGTGCCTCTCAACAGAGGAATTCCGATCAAATGCTTCAATTACCATGGATTTTATGGGCAATCTGGAAGGTCATAAATAAATAAAAAGTTCAAGGTTTAGAGATCGATGTGAATGATATAATTGCTCAGGCTTTGGGTGATAAGTTAGTCTGGGAAGAGGCGCTCTCTTTTACGGCGGTCATGTCAGCTCCATCTCCGTCTTTGGATGTCCAAGTTTCTTCACTTGATTGTTAGATTGATGGTTTTTGGAAAGCAACCAATGTGCATTCAGGATTGGGCTAGTGGTGTTGCGTTGGTGAGGAGCGAACTTTGTTGTTGGGGGCTAAGTGACTAAGACGGAGCCCCTCCCCCCTACATTCGGAGTTAGAAGCGTTGTTGTGGGTCATGGAGCGGATACGTGCTGAAGTGATCGTTTGTCAACATTTCGAGACTGATTGTTCTGAGTTACTCACTATTGTGCAGTCCCTGAAGATTGGCTGTCCTTCCTTTTCCAACTTGCTCGATGAGTTTAACTCGCTGGAGTCCTTCCCACTATTCAATATCTCATGGATCCCGCGTGCATCAAATACGGTGGCAGATTGTCTTGCCCGTGCTTTGCGTTCTCTTACCTCCTAACTGTGGTGTCGTTCTTCCCCCACCATCTGACGATGATTCCGGTGATGGTTTGCCTGACAACTCCTCCAACTTTCTGGAAAGGCTCATCATTTTTTTAAGACCCCAAGGCTCGAACATCTTAACTCTTGCACGTATCTTCGGCTTGATACCAATCATGAACGCCAACTCCAGCACCTTCTCTATCACCTCCAAAGCATTGGACGCTAGAGCAATGAAGTCTTTACAATACTTCCCGGTGGACTTGTCTTAACGGATTAGTAAGAGCCTTTTTCCTGTGCATAAATCGTGTGCCACAGAGAAGTTCTCCAAAACCCTATCCTTCACCTGCTCCCACCCCAAGAACGGATTATGATCTGTTTTCCACCGATACCATATTAACGCATAGCCATCAAAGCACATACGGACTGCTTTGAGCTTCTCCTTCTCCGAGAAATCTTCCATCTCGAAGTACTGCTCCACACGTTGTATCCAGCCTTCTACGTTCTCGCCATTGAATAAAGAAATCTCTATTTTCCGCATCAGCGGTTTCTACATATAAGAGACTACATAATGTTTTATGTAATAAGAGTTTTTTTTTCTTTTAGGATTAGGCCAAGAGTTCAATATAACATAGAATTGAATTGTTTTGTAGAAATATAATTATTGTATTTGAAACTATACTTTATATAATAAGATATTTTCTGTATATTTATAAGTTATATTTATGTATATATATAAGTTACATTTTCTGTATACATGTCGTTAGTTGGTGATCTTAGTGACGACATCACGCATAAAAGACATATCAAATTAGTTTAACTTATAAATTCCCTAGGGTTTATGTTACACCACAACGTACTTTCAAACTTAATTTTGTGCAATCATTCCTTCCAATGATATTATACATCACTTTTATTAAACATAAGAAACAACAACAACAACAACACTCCTTAGTAATCATGAGATCATCAAACAAAAGCACTTTTTTGGGGGGTTAAAAGTCCCATATTTAGTTTTGGTACGATATTGAAACATGCCCATCAACACATACATGACATATACATTTATTACTTGGAATAGATAATCATTACTTTCTTATTTGAACCGGCAGAGTATTTAGGTGTAATCTAGAGTCCCTTACTCCCCCAGCCAGTTTTGCGGTTGTTGCTTACCCGCCAATTCTCGGTAGCCTTCACGGCCACTACTGTATGTGGTGGATACTGGGGAGCCATAAGCCTGTCATGGTGCTTCATCCCTTGTCCGCCGTAGTGTTGCATCCCGTGCTGGTCATAATGTTCCATCCCATGCCCGCCCTGATGCTGCATCCCGTGCCCGCCCTGGTGCTGCATCCCGTGTCCGCCCTGGTGCTGCATACCGTGCATTTCGTGTTGCTGCATCCCATGCTCCCTATGGTACTGAACCCCCTGCGCACCATGGTGCTTCATCCCGTGCCTGCCGTGGTATGCACCTTCATGCTGCCCCTGCCATCCATTACCCATCTTTCCCTACAAAATGATCATTAACCATATTATATTTAAAAAATAATAAGTTTTTGAATATGCTCATTTGCATCTTTTGTATTTTTTTCACGTAGAAAAACAAATGGTTTCTTTGCCTATGCTCTCAAGGAGGTGTGAGAATTAGTGTATTTGCACATAACTTTCGACGAGAAAAGTGTTTGTTTGAATCAGAATCAATACTTTTACGAAATCTTAGCATGAAGTCTTAGGACTTTAAGAAATTATCGAAACATATATAAATAACAGTATACATAACATGATTTGTAAGGTCGCGACACCAAAAGAGATAACTTACGTTGTGGTGAGGTGAATGAAGTTGAGATGAGGTGACTGTTGGTGGTGCTGCAGGTGGTTGTTGCTAGTGTGGTGGCTCTTACTGCTCTCAAAGAACTCCTCCACGTCTGAGTCTTCTTCCTCGCAGACAGACATGTGAGACATGGGTGGACGGCCATTGTTGCCCGGAAGCCTCATGCGGTGGTCATAGCGGGCTTGACGGTCAAAGTAGCCTCCTTCCGACTCCACATGAGACGCGAACTCCTTGCGTTCCTCGTACTCGTAGCCACCGCGGCCACGGCCGAACTCAGCGACCCCTCCAACAAGCTTATCAAGCATTTTTCTTTATATATGTACTTGACTTGGTTTTTCTTTGTAGTAGATAAGTGATTAACATCTTTCAAGCGTTTCTGTATATATACTATTCTTGTTGTGAGCTAGTTGTCTAGTTTTCATTTAAATTAATGTTTCATTTCATGTGACTCCATCTGGCAATTATTCGTAAATATCATGGCATGATTTGAAATCTTATTCTCTTTTCTACCACCACCACCACCACCATACCGAAAGTTGAGTAGACATATTTGTTCTGATTCCGTTCCTTTTAATTAATGATCAGTCCAATTCACTAGCGAAATTCGAATTCTTATTTGACTCAAATATTGACGGAGGCATCATAGTAAAACTAAAAATAAAACCTACTCTAGTTCTAATTATTACCGTTTTGATTTTGGTTTTATCATGTAATTACATATTAAAATTGTCATTCATCTTTTAGCGTATGTATTATTTCGTTCAAGTGAACTATGTAGCATCAAACACTTGCTTTATATTTTTGACCACTGGATTAGTTCTACAGGTGTTTAGGCATAATCCTATGCGTACGGCCCTTCTACTTCCCTCCTTATAACGTGGATATGCTACGTTGTAAGAAATACACATCGTATGAAATGGTGTGATGGACTCAGGGCTCTAGACTAGTTCCTTCATCAAGACTAATTATTAGGGGCCAAGCTTGCATAGTTCCTTCATCCTTAAGGTACTCACGACTTATTTATGTTTAGAAACAATAATATACCAATGACCACCTCTTCTTCTTTATTTATTGGGTTAATTATATGCAGGAGCAGGATCCTGACCCTGTGAGTTACATGATCGTTGGTTAATTAATGTTTTCTATTGTCAGTTCTTAAAAACTTTTCCAAGAACATAATATATGGTAAATCGGCTGTAAGAAAAACCATGTGTATATTGATGATAGATTTCGTGTTTATGGTTTTTTCTCATTTGTTACATCTAAAGAGGTCATCTAATGATAATGAACGAACGGTCCAAGTTATCAAATAATGATCAAACGAAAGGAGAATAACAAGTTATCAAATAATGATCATAAAGCATTCATGGATGAAAAGATAGATAATGTGTTACAGATTGTTCGTTCCATATCCCTTTCTTTATATAGTAACCATGTTGTGTACACAAATATATGTGTTGACAAAAAGAAAACATGTATACATGCATGTATTCATTTTTTTGTTGACAAAAAGAAAACATGCATGTATACATGTTTCTAAAAGGTATCAATCATTTGTAGCCAAACACTAAAAGTCGGTTTGATTTAATCAAACGACACTCTTTCATTCTTCCTTCTTTTTCCAAGAAAGGATCAATCAATATTATTTCGTTAAATAATCGTATCATCTTTCTAAGAATATTTTTCGCTTAAACTTTTCCAATAACGTTGCCATGTGCCATTGGCCGGTCAGGTTAGTGCTCATTTTGGTATAAAATTCATCAATAGGAAATACATTGCGTATTTTTGTTAATTGGCTTGTTCGTCGTGCAAAGCATATGCTATAACGTGGAATATACAACGCTCACCACCATCTTCAACTTGTATTGTACCGTATATAATAAACTTGTATTGGAAAGAAAAAAGAACCCCAAAGAGATCAGATATAAATTAATAGTATATGTACAAGAAAGTGACCAAATAAAATCGCCATGAACTCTTTCAAAAAAATATAACTCACCAAAAAGAATAAACAATAATTATGAGTTAGTAGTAGTAGTAGTAGTGTCCATATCATATTAGTTACAAAGAACCACCAATATCATTCCTCGTCTCTCAAGCAATTCCCCGGAAGAAGAAACTTGTACTTCTCCGCGTTCTCGAGTAGGTACGCGGGAAGATGAACAGCCGAGTAAGAATGAGGAATCGGACCCATTTTACCGATGATGTCTTTAAACGTGTATTCCTCGGGGATCATGTCGAAGAGATCAGCTCCGCTGCATATAACTCTCTGAACTCTTTTCGGGTTCAAGTAATGAGCGAACCTCACTCTATCGTAATGACTATAAGCTTTCATCTTGAAGACAAACTCGCTTATCCTTCTGAAACAGAAGCTGCAATGCCACCCTGAATCCGCTAAGATCACATCAGACTGCCTATAATGCGCATACCTTGTCTTACCCGTCTGATACCTATGCACCGATGCTCTCCAGCTCTTGTCATCCACAGGGAACTCGAAAGAGTACAAGTAGTTCTTCAGTCTAAGGTGAAGAATCTGCGGTATGTCATCGCACCAACGGAGGAGATTTATAGTGTGTCTGCTTGGGATCTCATCAACATCAGACATGATCAACAAGTCATCATCAGTAATACCAGCTATTCTCAAAAGCTGATCCAATGCGATTCTTTGATAAGCCTCTTCGTAAAAAGGGTTCTTCTCTCCTTTCTTAAACCTTCCACCAATCGACCCGTAAGTCAACCGCGGCTCAACGAACTTAAACTCATCCTTATGTCCCGCGAAAACAAGCGGTTTTGGTAACCCTGTGAAGGTCGAGTTCGACTCAAGGAGCACAAACTGAGTAACGTAAGGGTACAGTTCTTTCCACCGTATCGTTAAGAGTTCAACTTCAGTACTGAAGAGAACAGCGTCGTAGACACGGCGAGGGTACTCACGGGTTCCCCAACCGTGGAGTTTACAGAGAGATTCCATTGAAGCGTTCTCGTGGTGATAATGTGGGATCTCGTGGAATGGTTTTGGTGGTGATTCCCACAAGGGTCTTAAGAAATAAGAAATCTTGAGTGCGTTGATGTATACACCAAGAACACACATTGGTACGATTACTAAAAGAAACAAGATCGATTTCAAATCCACACCACGCAAGATGCAACAGAGTCTTGATATACCAAAGCCTCGATCTGATTCCTGTTTCAGACCAAACAAGACAACATGTCAATAACTAAATCACCCGCCAACAGAACCAAGAAACTTATTGACCTATCAACATGGATAAAGTTCGTATAGATAGATCAAATTAATTCAAGATCTATAGTTTTAGATCGAGAGTAGAAGCCAAAAGGGTTCGTTTTTAAACTAAAGATCTTGTTTTATTGGAAGAAGAAGAGATCACAAACCTGAGAACCGCATAAATCATCGGACTTTTTAGAACAATAGTGACCAACGTTCTCTCCCATCATCCACCACATCTTCTTCTTCTTCTTCTGAACAAGAACTTCGATCCCCGGAGATTAGAAAAGAAAGAATCAAACTTTAACCTCTTTCCTCCACAAAAAAAATAGAAACTTTGATTCGACAAGAGATAAATAAACACAAGTCTCGACGATTCCTACCAAAAAAGAGTGGAACTTTATTAAAAAAAAAAGAATTAAAGAATGAAAGAACAAGAACAGAGCTTTTTTTATGTGATTATGCTGTGTCTGTTTTATGGTAAATTAGTTGAGACTCGGTGAGGAGAGGATGATTGATATGCGATTTTGTCTCGAGAAGAGAGCTAGAGAAAAGGGCAGTTTGGTCAATGAGGAAAGTTTCAACGTTAGTTCCGTTGGTTGAGTATGAATGATATCTCTCTCCTCCACGCGTTCTGACTCAGTCACCCCCACTTCCAGTTTTTGTCGTGTGTCTTTTTTTTTTTGGTTTACAGAGAAAAAGTTGAGAATCACTTATTTATGTACTATCTCTTCAACAACCACGTGGCTTCCACTGTAATTTACAAATTAATTAATCTTAAACTTTGCACAATCAGTATATCATGTCAGCAGTTTTTTATAGGTATTCACATTAGGGAAAAAAGTCTATAGAAATTTCTGATTCTATAATAAAGTTGTGAAAAGTAGGGTACCCACCTCACAGAGGCCTAAAAAAAATCGATTAGACCTATATTAGACGTTAATCAGGAGTTAGAGTTGGACTAGTGTGCTTAACACACAAAAACGATTTTTGAGATTAATGAAGAAGTAAAATAAACGCCTACAAAGTTTTTGGTGTGATAAATTATATGTTTAGTTTTTCTTTAATTATTATTTATAAACTTTTAGCTGATTAGTTCTCCATAAAGATTGCATCAGTTTTTTATATGTGATTTATTCACAACATATATTGTTAAGGCCATAAAGCTGACTCTAATCGATCCTCAGATAGTCATAATTGTGATTAACTCTCTTTCGATTCCACAAAATTGATTTTTTGTTACCTTTCTCTATAAGATTCTAATCTATCGTGGTGATCGTAAGTACTTAATTGTGTTAATAATAATTTAATTCTTTAATTATACTTTCTTTTGAATTTAGTAGTTACTTAATTTTATTACTCAATCATAATATTATATTCACAGAATTTTGCTACCACATTTGTAAATTTTGATGTGATTATTTTTGAGAATCGAAAACAAAACATCACATATGTATGTACATTAGACGATGTCTTTTAAATATAAATTAATTAATCTTAAACTTTGGACAATCTGTATGTAATAATACTATTATGTAAACAATTTTTCATATGTAAAAGAGTTTAAAGTATTTATATTAAGAAAAAGTATATAAGAATTAGAAATATCTATTTTCATAATAAACTCTGAAAAAGTAGGCAGAATAATAATCTTGATTAAATAAAATTGATTTTTTTTTGTTTACTCTAACTCAAAGACCTAAAATAAAAAGTTATTAGATGTAAGCAGGGTTAGAGTTAAAAAAAAAAAAGTCGATTTTATTTGATATTAATCAAGAAGTAAGAATTTGTTTCTAATTTTCTTTTATTTACAAATATATTTGTATGTTTTATGCATTAATTAGTGATGTATTAATTGGGGTGATCTAATAAATATTAAAATGTTTTTGACCATCACATCAGGTTCAATAACACCATCTAATTCATTTTTCTCTATCGAAAAAAAGAACTGTAATTTAGCTTTCCTCTTATTAGGTGGCCATTAGAAATTTTCACAAATCTATCATTATTTTACAATTTTAATCGGTTATATCTAAAAAGGCTAAAACTTCTGGATCTATATATATATATATATATATATATATATATATACTAATATCATAAATTCATAATACACCAAATCTCTCCAAGTAGGATTTCAAAATTACTACCAATCAATAAACAACAAACAAAAAGTACTGTACAAACCGCTCTACCACTTGTATTTTTTTTTCTCCATATATTTATTTTTAAAATACTTTTGGTCAATTCCATAAATTTATATCACTTATAGAAAAACCATTTTTATTTTCTTTTTAAACAACTTGACAGAAATATATGAAACAAAGAAAATAAAAGAAAAAATGAGAATTTTTCTTTAAAAAAAAAAAAAAATTGTAAGAACAACAAAATCTGTAAATTAGGATTCAAAAAGAAGCAAAAACAAAAGATAAAGCTTTAAAAAAAGAAAAAAAAAGAAAAAAAGAAAAAAAGAAAAAAAGGTTTCCAAAAATTGTTGACTCCCCTCTTTAGTCTTCAAAAATTCCCAGATTTCAAACTGAATATCTCTCAGCTTTTTTCAGATTTGATCAAATTGGAAATGGAGAATCCACCAGCAGATAAGCTGTTGAAGAAGATACGAGAGCTAGAAGAAAGCCAAGAGGATCTAAAACGAGAGATGTCTAAGCTCAAAGTCTCAGCTGAGATCAAGCGTCGTTCGCATTCTTCTTCTCCTAAACGTCCTTCGAGGCGCAACACTGGAGACGGAACTCCCTTATGGAGAAAAACTGGCGCCGCATCATTCCGTCACGCTTCTCCGTTACGGAAGGAGAGTCACACGAAAGCCAAAGCCCCCCCAGCTTCTTCTTCTGGTGGTTGCGGCGAGGGAGGAGGAGGAGGACCATCGGCAGGCAAGTTCAACGATAAACAGTATTTGAATATTTTGCAGTCTATGGCTCAAGCTGTTCATGTCTTCGATCTTAATGGCCAAATTATCTTTTGGTGAGTAGGTAGT
>NC_025700.1:14847787-14848679 GCF_000633955.1 Camelina sativa
AATCGAGATTGAGTTTTCAACTGCTAGGATTGTGAATTGGATTCATATAGTTTCAGGAGCTTTGAGTTTGATTATTTAGAATTGATAGATTTGAGTTTAGTGTAGTAGACTCTAGTTACCTGATATGTTCAGATTCAGAATTTTGATAGTCTTGGTATCGTTTTTAGTATAGGTTCTCAAATTCGTGTTGGTATGGTTGTTTTAGGAACTCGATGGCGGAAAAGCTATATGGCTTCTCAGCTGCAGAAGCACTAGGGAAGGACTCGATTAATATACTTGTAGATGGTCAGGACGCTGCTGTTGCGCAAAATATATTTCAGCGTTGCAGTAGTGGAGAGAGTTGGACTGGAGAGTTTCCTGTCAAGAACAAATCAGGAGAGAGATTTTCTGTTGTGACTACGATTTCTCCTTTCTATGATGATGATGGTTCTCTTATCGGGATCATATGTATCACGAACGATTCGGCGCTTTTTCAACGACCCAAGGTTCCTCCAGCTAAAACAAGGTGGCAAGAAGGGGAGACGAGCTTTACCCGGGGGGCCAATGGTGTTGCATCTAGGTTTGGTCTTGACTCCAAAGATGCTGTTGTATCGAAACTTGGCCTTGATTCTCAGCAGCCTATACAAGTTGCTATAGCATCTAAGATTTCAGATTTGGTTAGTGCAGCTCTAGGTTTTGCAAATTCTTCACCTTTTTCTTCTTCTACCCCGTTGCATCTTTTGACTACTCTAGTGTAAATTTCAGGCATCCAAGGTGGGCAACAAGGTCAAGTCAAAAATGCGAGCAGGTGATAATTATAACGCTGCACACCACGAGGGTGGGAATGTGGACAGTCATCAGTCTGATCAGGGTTTCTTCGATGCTGCTGAGGATGCAGCTACAAGTGGCCCTA
>NC_025700.1:14850438-14851558 GCF_000633955.1 Camelina sativa
TTTATACATACAGGTTCATGTGGAACTGTCTATCATGGTCTGTGGTTTGGATCTGTACGTTCTTGTCATCTGTTGACGTTGTAGAAATATGCATCATTGATTTGTACAAGCCTCCATGAAATATTCACTAAACTTTTTTAAAAAAAGTAAATTACTGAGAGTTGCTAATGTCAATGCAGGATGTGGCTGTAAAGGTGTTTTCCAAACAAGAATATTCAGAAGAGATCATTACATCTTTTAGACAAGAGGTATTATTATTTCCTCTCGCTTTTTTAAAGCATGTTTGGTAAAAGACCATTAAGATTTTACTTGGTTTAAGCGAGTAATACCTGCCTTCTGTCTTTCATATTTACATACACCAAAATCGTTCCCAAACTACCACAGGTTTTCTGTACGAATTTTTCTTCCAAATTGCGTCTTCCCGGAAAAATTAATCATTTCAGAGATTATTAGCCTATGTACTCTTTCTTATGCTGGACTTGTTTTTATCTTGAAGGTATCGTTGATGAAAAGACTTAGACATCCAAACGTTCTTCTGTTTATGGGAGCTGTGGCATCACCTCAGCGTCTTTGTATAGTGTCAGAGTTTCTTCCACGGTTTGACCCCTTCTATTTAGCGAATATTACATATCACTACGGATTTTGGACGCCGGGGCCAAAANTTGGTCTCTAATATGCATTTAGTTTCCATCAACCATATTTAAAGAAAGATGTACATAGTTTAAGTAAGTTGACTACCCATTTTGGCTATTTTAGTACCAATGTTTTATCTTACTATAGTAAACTACCTATAAAATGTGCAAGTAAAGTGAGTTGATGATATTTCTGGTCAACTCAAAGGTTGTTTTGCAACATNCCATATGGCCGCAGACATTGTAAGTATTATACACATGATTTTGCAGTTGTCTCCACGGTTTTCTAAGTATAAGCTGCTCTATTTTTGGTTCTTTATTGCATTTGCCTTGCATATCTTTCTTTTCCGCTCTTTGATTCAGTCTTTCCCACAGGCTCGTGGCATGAATTATCTTCACCACTGTAGTCCACCCATCATTCACCGTGACCTGAAGTCGTCAAACCTACTGGTTGATCGAAACTGGACCGTGAAGGTATTGTTTCCATT
>NC_025700.1:14852349-14884496 GCF_000633955.1 Camelina sativa
GTCTTTCCCACAGGCTCGTGGCATGAATTATCTTCACCACTGTAGTCCACCCATCATTCACCGTGACCTGAAGTCGTCAAACCTACTGGTTGATCGAAACTGGACCGTGAAGGTATTGTTTCCATTGTTGAAGTCATATAGTTTCCCTTAATTGGGGCAATCAGTAACGTTATACTTATACCTATAGTACTTCTGATGGAGCTAAAAACAAGAAAAACAAAATACTGTCTACTCTCACCAGGTTTAGCAGGTGACATGAGTTTGGTGGGTGAACTGGATTTGAATGTCCCCAATTAAAACAACTAGTTTGATTAATTTTCTTCGTGAGATGAGTTGATATAGTAGTCTAGGTCAATAAAATAATGTTGTTAGGGTTAATAATTCCCTTGTGTCAGAAGTCAGAACTTGAGTTGTATCTTGTATGTAAACAATCGTCTGATAATTAGACTTTAAAGTAAAATGTAAAAGCATACAACTATACTCCGAAATGAAGCTTTTGATAATGATTCGCCTTTGTGAATAAACCAGAAAATAGGTTTAAGGTAAAAAGCGTGTTTGTCATAGTTAACTTAACGCGCAACTCTAACAGGTTGCTGACTTTGGTCTTTCTCGCATCAAGCATGAGACGTATCTCACTACAAACGGAAGGGGAACGGTACTTTACATAGGCTCTTACTGAACTGATTCCCATTTTTTTCTTTCTATGAAATCAATTTCTCACAATGTATTTCATTGTTTTTTATCTGTTCTGCAGCCGCAATGGATGGCACCAGAAGTTCTTCGGAATGAGGCTGCTGATGAAAAGTATAATCTCTTTTTCCTTGCTTGATTAACTTCCTTTGCTTGTTGTTTGATCTAGCTTTCAACTCTAACGATGCTCTTCCTACTCTGTAAATGGCAGGTCCGATGTTTATAGCTTTGGAGTAGTACTATGGGAGCTTGTAACAGAGAAGATCCCATGGGAAAATCTAAATGCTATGCAGGTATAGTTTCCACTTAAAGGAAATATGTCAACATCGTCTCCGAATGAAAAGTAGATTAGGGAAATCCAAAACTTAGCCATATCGTACTCAGAAGATATACAAGGCCATATTAGTAAGAAGAATATTAACGTCACAAAATACTACAGCTAATTGGTCTCTAATATGCATTTAGTTTCCATCAACCATATAAAGAAAGATGTACATAGTTTAAGTAAGTTGACTACTCATTTTGGCTATTTTAGTACCAATGGAAAACAGTAGAGTAAATTATCTTACTATAGTAAAACTACCTATAAAATGTGCAAGTTAAGTGAGTTGATGATATTTCTGGTCAACTCAAAGGTTGTTTTGCAACATGCTAAACATGAGTTCTGCTGAAGAAAGCTTGCTTTTTACTGTCTCCTCTTTGTTCTTGTATATATTACACTCACACAGTAAAACAAATATGAAGAGAAGTCTATTGAGAAACTTGCAGGTGATTGGAGCAGTGGGGTTCATGAACCAGAGGCTGGAAGTTCCAAAGGACGTTGACCCTCAGTGGATTTCTTTAATGGAAAGCTGCTGGCATAGGTACAACTAACATATTTTAAACATTATGAATACCTTGCTAGAGACAAGTAGCCTCACTTACGCTTCGGTCTTCAATAGTGGTTGCATATAGGAGGCACCAAATCCTGGTATTCATAAAAACAAAAATCTGTAATATGTCACGCTCTGCTTTTCTGCAGTAAATGAACTAAACCTCATTTTTTGCATCATGAATGAACATAGAAAATAGGAAAACTACGAATGTAGGAATGTTGCAAACCCTTGAATTTGGAATTAATCGAGTTTGGATTCTTATTAGGTAAAAGTAAAACTTTGGAATAATTGATTACTGTTTAGGAACTCTTGAGTAAACAAAAGTTTGATAAGATATTTACTCCGCAATTCGATCCTTCAATTTCCATGGGTCTCAAACACATATAGTGATATAGTTAGTCTGTTCAAGGCTTTATTAGCGAGTGTAAAGACTTCAAGGTTTATGCTTTTTTTGTGTTGAAATTTTTCCACATTTTTATGGCCCCATAGGAAGGCTATAGTTTGGTACAATGATTGGTGTGAGTCTTGTGTCATTTTAGATCTTGTATAGTTTTTCTTTCAACCGACACCACTATAGGCAGTTAGTTGGTTACTTAAAGTTGTAGATCTGAACATAATCATCAAGAAATAGTGATTCGCTTTTACAGATTTATCCAAACTGTTAGCTGATACACGCTATTAAAGTCATTCACAGTTGCGTTTGATAAATATGTTATAAAGTAAATGTAGCAGCAGCTAATGTGAGTTGAGATATCTGTGCAGTGAACCGCAGTGTAGACCGTCGTTCCAAGAATTGATGGACAAACTAAGAGAGCTTCAAAGGAAGTACGCTATGCAGTTCCAAGCAGCTCGTGCTGCATCAGTAGACAACTCTTTGCTCAAGGAAAAATGAACCGGAAGAACAGAGAATCTGAATATGCATTTCGCATTCAAGGCAAGAGAAAAGAAGAAGCTTATGTGGTACAAAAGAAGAAGTTTGGTGGAAGTTGCAATGAAGAGAAGCAGCTGAAGAAAGACTTTGATATTATACTCTCTCTCATTGCTGGGAAAGAGAAGTTATATTCAATTCTTTATATGGAAGTTCAATTCGAAACCAGTCATGTGTTTGCGATGAGAGCCACAGAGGGTATACATATATATATAATTGTGCCTATCTATTTATGTAATTCATGTTGAGAGGCAGACCCAGCTCTTAAGAATAGTCTGTACAGGTGAAAAAACGAGTAAAAAACAAGATTTGTAAGCCTAATTTTTAGTAAATAGTGTCACATTTATTTGGATCATGCATCGCTATTGTTAGAAAGTTTGGAGTAGGTTTGGTTTATAACTGAACCAGATGTGTGTTCTCAGATTCGATAAACGCGCGTGTGGTTACGAACACATCATCATGGTTTTTTTTTTTTGTTTTTCTAATCTTAACTTTGGGCCTGCATATTGGGCCGAGGCTTTATTTATATGTTCTATATATATGTTGTAATATCCGAAGTTTAAAGAAAGGAAACAACGAAAACCTAATTCTGTTAATTCTTCTAATTCTTACGATGAAAACAACGAAACCTGCTAGTTCTTCTTCTTCTCATCAGATTCAGAGAGCTACAAGCTTAATGAAAAGACAAGCTACTGTGTTTAAGAAAGCTCGCGAGCTTTCTGTGCTATGTGCAATCGAAGTTTGCGTGATCTGTTACGGAGCCGATGGAGCGCTTAAGACATATTCAGAAGAGAGGGACAAGGTCGAAGCCATCGCTCGAAGGTACGTTGCATTGAGCGAGACGAAACGACGCAAACGAAGCGTTGATCTTGACCGGTCTCTCGCAAATTCCAACAAGAAGAAGAAACTGGTGAGACCGAGACGTGTATCCAAGTTTCCAGTTTGGGACCCTAGGTTTGATAATTACTCGGGTGAGCAACTCACGGGACTGGTTCAGTCTTTGGAACGTAACCTAACCAGATTACAAGATAGGTTCCGGGATCTTGTTGAAGTTCAGAAACAGAGGAACATGAATCAAGGACCGAGTAGTAGTACTAGGAATACGATCAATCAATATCTGCTTCCACAACAACAACAACAACCAAACCAGTTTTCTATGTTTCTGCTTAACCATGAGAACGGGAATGTCGCGCAAATCCCATTAGGTTTGATGAACCAAGGGCGGCAATCTGTGCCGATGATTCCGCCTGAACTACTGATGAATCCTGATGTGGGAAACTACAATTCGGGCTCACTTGGAGCTTTTGGTCCTCCTCTTTATGATCTCTCACAACCTCTCTTTTCTTTGTCTGTGTAAGTGTCTAGTGTGTTGTAATATGATTTTTTGTTGGATTATGTCTCTGTCTAGTGTGTTGTAATATGATTTATTATTTGTTTGGTGACTTGCTGCAATCTGTACTCTCTCTCTACTGCTATCATCTATACTAAAGCCTTAACTGGCTATTTTTAATCAATCGATTTAATCAAATCTCGAGCTAATTCATCTCGTTTCTAGTTACCTGCAAATATATATGAGTCCTTTGAATCATCACTTTTTCACCGATCGGAGACACACACAATTATCACTGATCTCAAGTCCTTTTGAAATATATAAAAAGGTTGGTTGTTCCAAACAAGGTAAGTGATGATGTCTCTAACCAATCGGAAGTCTTTGATCTCATTGAATTTAAGCAAAGTTGCCTAAAACATATTTTATTATTAATTTTGAAAAAAAACTTAGATTAAGAACTTATTAAGAAACTTTAAAATATCATGAGTCCATTGATGGTTGTTAAATTTGGGATTCTTAAAAAAAAAATGTAATACACAAACAGAACCTTAAACTCATTACATGTTACTCTCTCACACACCTTTTTATCTATATACATCATATTTGAAAAACACATTGATATTTCACTTAAGTAATTTTACTAACTAACACTTGCAACAGCTGTAGAACGTGCAGAATTTCATTGGCCAAAATGAGGTACATCAAAGTATCTCAGTCAACATAATGATTGCAATAGCTGCTGCACAAGACAGACATCAACAATTTCACCCACTGTCACCAAAATCCAAATTATACAAAAGCATAGCATCTAAAGAATAAAGACGTCTTACTCGTCCAAATCGTTGTTAAAAGAAGCAAAACCATTGTGCGTGTAAATAATTGAAGCAAGCGAGTGAAATTGGTAACCATCAGCTTGATACTCTGTAATATACATACAAAAGCCAATTGCAACAACATCAGATTCATAAACTAAAAAAGTGAAAGATACTTTCCTTCTAGACAAAAACGGTGAGCCCAACCATCTGATCAGCGGCTGCATAAGAATGCACGATGTCCAAAAAGACAAGAAGTCCTAGGCCTGTATATAGATTTAGAGTATGTTTACCATGTGCTTCATCAACTAAATTTTTAAATCAAAGGTTATATAGTACATAGAGAGAAGAGAGACAAGAAATACTTACCATGCGCTTCATCAATCTTTGTGCGCTGGGATACCAATCAACTGAATTGCACTGTATCCAACTCTTTTGACATGAGGAAAGACTCAAACTTAAACAAGAACAGAATCTCAAACTCATTACATAAACAGAACCTTAAACTCAGACAAGATGTGAAAACCATGATGGTACACATGATTTGTAGCGCCTTTTCACTCACTTGAGCATGCTATACCCATTTACTACAAATTTACCATTATGGGCCACACATAATTGAGACTTTACACAGATAATCAACAAAACAGAACCAACCGTGCAGAGACAAAACAATCCACAACAAGCTCAAACCAAAAAGGCAAAGACTGAATCATCATCTCATAATGAAGTGAGCTCACCCGTTTATGAGAACTTTCGACCCAATACTTATTAGGCTTGGAGTAACTTAATTTGCCACCTATACTCATGGCAGAGATATTTGATGAAACCTGACGGAGGCCACTGCCGAGCTTTATTGTCATGTTTGCCAAATCAAGAACAAACATTACCTGGAACCTGAAACGAATTGAAAAATCGATTGTTTGATTCTAACAAAATCGAACAATAAAGAAAAGAAAAAGTGATGGAAATACGGACAACAATCTGATCAAGACAGAAGAAGTTTTGGCACTCATCTTCGAAATTAAAAACCCTAATTCCCCTGTTAAAAGTTGATTCTTTGGGAGGTTGAGGATGATCTGATCCCCTGAAACACACTCTTCAGTAGTCTTCATTCGCCGTGCTTTGAGAGAGAGAGAGAGACGAGGGGAACGAGCAATAACAAAAAAAAAAAAAAAAAANAAAAATCTTTTTTTCTCGCCAGCCAATCACACCTTGACACACTCAATTTTCTAAATGAATGCAAAATATCTTATGTAAACCATCGATCCTGCAAAATTAATCTGTGACTATTATATTTAATTTGTTTTAATACTTAAGCAACTTGTAAGGAGCTTTTATAAGGGCACCACAATGGAAGTTATATTTTTTGGAGCTCTTAAAATTTTTAATTACTATATTTTGTACTTTTAGTAGGATAAGAACTTTGGGAATCCTAACTAAAATTTTGCCTTCCAATGGTAAGTTTTAACTTTGAGTCTCTTAATTTGAATTTTTTTTTTTTTTGTTTTTGAAAATAAAAAATTTAAAGTAGAATAAGAAATTATTGCATTCCAGATATATGTTTATAAATGTTTATACTCAGTTTTGTTTTGCAAGAAACACACAAACTTACAATAATATAAAAAACTTCTCATCCTGTTCTCATTTTCATCTACGATTGATCAGTGATGGCTTTGACTGATCCCAAACAGAAGTGATTAGCTTTTAAACCATTGAAAAAATGCAGATCACAAAATCCGCAAGACAAAAAGAGAAAAGGGGAAGCAAAACTGATCATATCTCCAAGGAAAAGAGAAAAACCACCAAGGAGATAACATAGACATAGAAGAAAGTAGATGAAAAACCACAATCACAAGGAACCTGTGAGAAATCCTAAAAACTTAGCCTGAAGAAGAAGAAGCAATGATCCGATCATAGTTGCTTCCAAAACACCTGCAAGAAGAAGAAGAAGAAGAAGAAAGGAATGTAAGGAACAAAAAAAGAGAGTAAAAGAATTGTGAAGAGGAAGAACGAAACCCATGAATACGTAGCACAGAGAAGAAGCGTTTCCATCAAAGCCATCACTCTCATCGATAAAAACATCATCCAAACATGAAATAACATACCGACAAGTAAATCACATGAATATATTCATAAATAGAAAAAGAAATCGATGCAATTTAGAAACCAAACCTTAGGAGAATAACATGAACTAGAGTGAAAAATATCAGTCAAAGCCATCACTGAAAAACTTCTCATCCTGTTCTCTTCTTCTTCATCTCAAACACTTGTTTTGCCTCTAAAGACCCGAATAATTCCAACGGATCATCGACCCACCGACAAACTCCATTTCCACCACAACGTCACTCTCACCGTTACTCTCACCGTCGACACTCCTCCTCAAACATATCCATGGTCATTGACACTGGCAGCGAACTCTCCTGTCTTCGCTGCAACCGTTCCTCTAACCCAAACCTCTCAAAGCTAATATTGCAGCAGATGTGAAGATGTCTTATACCACCTATAGATTACACCAATAGTTGCAACCAGAATTACAGAGCTTTTCTCTTCTTCCTGACGTCTCCGCAAAACATCGGCTGCCTTTGCAAGAATAGCATCAGCAATTCAGCATGACAAATTAACTTCCCACTGTTTAAACATTTCTGATGTGCTTGGCTAAATGATCAAAGTGTTAAGGAAACAAACATGAAAGTTCTTAGTCATTGATTACCTGGTACCCAAGCAGAGTACAAGATCAGCCATTTTGCAGTGCTTCTCTTGCAGGATCAATTTCTTTTGGAGACAAAGCATCCTGCAGCATAAGAGTCACACAAAGATTCATTTTTACGTTTCTTAAAGTAAAACCGAATCTTTTAAGTTTAGCTCCACACTTTTGAACAGAACACCTTTCACCATCAATAGTCTTCATAGATGAGATTGATGCTGTTGGTACCAAGCGGTAAGTCAAAATATCACGCAGACATCATAGCCAATTGAATAGCACAAAGACTTCAGAATGGTATCTGACTAAACCATGTTTCAAACAAAACAGGTATGACGCTCACTCAGGAGGTGAACCTATTACTCTCGGTAAGCAATTTCAAGACATAATTCCAATACACAACAATGAAAAAAAAACAAACAAACACAACCGATTGCATTTCTGAAATTGTGAGTTCACAGTTTGGGATTCAGCCAATTGTGAAAAGAACAAGCATGAAACACCTTCAAGCCACCATCACCAAACCCAATTCGAAAGTTCAAAACTATATCACACAAACACCGATAAAAATAGAGAATCATATGCACGACAATCCAATGTTTCGAAACAATTTACACCAAAAACAAAGAAAAGATTCGAATGAGGAGATTAGAAATCGAAAACCTCACCGGAATCAAAAAGCCGAGATGGGCAATATCCGAATTCAATCTCCTCCGAGTTCAATCGAGAGAGAGAGGGAGGGGAAGAGAAAGAAAAAAAAATCAATCGAGCATCAAAAATATCTTCCGACCCCAACATCTTCGCGACTTCGATCGAGAGAGAGAGACAGAGAGAGGGAGAGGAAGAGGAAGACAAAAATCGATCGAACATTAAAAAAAAATTCTTCTATTAATCTGTTAATTAATAAACAATAAATTAATAGACAGATTTCTCTTCTTCTTCTTCTCTCAAATCCGCGGTAGAAGAAGCATGGCTATGAAGCAGAACGAAAGCGAATTCGGAGTATAAGAACTTGGGTGATCACGCCGAGTCAGTATAGGTTAGTTTATTGAGAGGATTTGATTAACCAATGTTTACTTTGTTATTCGGCTTTGAATTGAGCTTTATCATTGATCTTGTTACCTCTTCTTAGTTTAGTTTGAGCCGATGTAGTGCCTATGTTGTGCGATTTTGTTTCCTCTAGTTGATAGAATTCGTTTGGATAGACAAATTTGTGCAGATGACGATTGGAAGATGATTGATAAGCCTAATTCTGTAAGATGCTTGATTAGCCTAATCAGTTAATGTTTTGTTGAGACTGTTCTTGCTAGCGAGGGTTGCATTCAAGATAAGTGCACTACAAGAAAAACGAGTATTGATAGCACTTTAGTATAGCGTTTTATGTGTTTATGCTATGGTTGGTTTACGTCTATTTTTTTATGGCGTTTCTAAAATAAACGCTATGAATAATAAAATTTGGTTGTTCGTCCAAATTTTAATGAAAATTTTCTCCAAACTTAAGTTATCCGTCCAAAAAAAAGTAAAAATAAGTTTAAAAAAGATAAAAAATTTGACCTAAACACTTAAACGACGCACACAAATACATAATCTTATCTCCTTCTTTCAACATACAGTCTCTTTAAGAGAAAAAAAAAAACCAACACAGAGTCTCTTTATCTTCCCATTAATTCTTGTTCTCGTCCCTAGCACAACAATCCCGCTTCAGATCTCGGATTCACACACTCCAGCCATATCATCATCTGAATCTCCTCCGAGTCCTTCTTCTCCAATTCCTCAGATCCGAATCCAGAAACATCGCTTCTCGGATTCTTCCTCTGTCCCCGTCGTCTTTGTCCGTGTTGCCTCCATGGCTCCATCATCTTTTCTTAGATCTGTTGCCGTTTCCACATCTTAGGCAGTGAGTTTGTCCTTAATTCTTCTTGGTGTTTGAGATTTTGATTTAGGGTTCACCAATAATCTGGAATTTGGGAGTAACGCGAAAGGAGAGTCTCCAAATTACGAGAGTGGGCGGATCTTTCAAGACCACACAACCACATCACTCGCCACAGGTTCGTCGGATCTCCTCTTAACCACGCTAGCGATTCAAAGTTATCAAATCAAAATCATGGTTTCTAGATCTGTTTGGGGAGTGTTTCTATCTATAATTAATCTTGTTCATCTCAGTTTTGATTCTTAAGGGTTGGTTGATCAGTGATTGAATTGTGTTCTCTTATTTGTTGTAGGTTTCGATAGGTTTTAATTTCAAGTCATGTGTTTGTTTAATGGTTTTGTGAAATCTGTGAATTATCTTAGTTTTGTTGATTCCGTGTTTGGTTGCTTATGCTTGAAATCGTGGAGAGTGAACAGCTTTTAAGAGTGGTTCTAGATTTGATTTGTTCATATATTATGAAAGGGTGTTGTGCTATGTGCGACAGTCGACAGAGAAACTCTCCTCCCTTTTAATTCATTGTATATTTATGTACAGTGGATGTGTGTTTCTCTTTAAAACCTTTGAACTGCTATTTTGTTTCATCTTTTGAGAATTCTTGAGTTCTTATGTGCAAGATTGTTTTTTCTTTGGTGGGTTTCTTAGATGAAATGTCAGCTATTGTGGTTGAGACTTGTAAAGCTGGTTATGTCGGAGTAACTACAAACTCCATGGTACGTGTTAGTAGTATATATTTACCTTAGTCTCTTGTATCTTCAGACTTTTTAATTTTTAATGTGTTCATAAATTACTGGGGCAGTAGGTGGCTTAAAGGACTCAAGGCTCAACTCACCCGAGGTACTCAAAACATGCTCTTTAAAAGCATATCACTTTGCTATATTATTTTCTATAAATTTAGATTATTAATGCTTCTTTGTTCTTCATGTGTTTGTGTTATTTTGTTGCAGGTTGAAGCTGATTACGTAATGACATCAAAGAAGTTTCAAGAGTGTGGAAAATTTACAAGTTTAAATACAAGAGTTGTTTGAATTTATTTTAATTATGTATTTTTACTTTGTAATATAGATATTTTGTATCCCTGTTTCATATAAATATAATAAAAATTAACTTTTATAAACTTATGGCATGTTTCTCTTTTAATTTTCAAATTATCCAAAACCAAATTTTAAACTTATGGCATGTTTCTCTTTTAATTTTCAATAAAATTTACTGTAACAATTATTAGCAAAGTACAATTGCTATTATTGAATATACGATTGCATAGAAAAATGCTATATTTGATGAAACACAATAGCATGTTGTAAAGCTCTATCTAATGTGTCAGACCTATTATCACGGGCGATGATAGAGCGTTTACTAAAACGCTATGATATTGTTCAATAGCGTTTTTCCGATGCTAACAATACACAATTTTTTGTAGTGGTGTAATCGAATTGCTATCAAGATAGAGATGACACGTTGTGTTGGAATGTTGTATAAGTGAGAGTCTAAATGGTGTGAAACGCTAACCTCTTATTTTGTGTGTAGGTCATCCATATCATACAGAAGGGTTGACATGCTTAGACATTAACTCGAACTCAAGTCTTGCTATCAGTGGCTCAAAAGACGGTTCAGTTCACATTGTCAATATAGTCACCGGAAAGGTTTGTACTTTAGTTTGATGCTCTTACCAATTTCACATGATATATTTCATTTCAATTATCAAGTGTTACTACTTATTTCAGACATGTTCTTTCTGGAAAGTTTTCTATTTACATTGCCTTGGATCTACCATTTTCTTGGATGAAATGGGTGCTTCTAAAATCTATTTGACATATCAACTAACTTGTGAGTAATCTTACCAAACAGGTTGTAAGCTCTTTGACTTCTCACATGGATTCAGTTGAATGTGCGAAGTTTTCACCAAGCTCTGCAACTATCCCTTTGGCTGCAATTGATGGAATAGACAAGAAGCTTGTAATCTGGGATCTGCAGCATTCCACTCCTAGGTTCATCTACGAACACCCGGCGGCGGTGACGGTGGTGGTAGCCAACATCACGACGGCTCTGAATCTGTTAGGATGAAGAAACGTTATCATCGTCATACCGCTCAACAGATTCAACGCCTTGAATCGTACTACAATCATCTTTCTTTTTGTGTTTCTTGGAGCAACTTCTTTGTTCTGTTTTGTAATCGTTGAATTATCGAACTTGTAGGAGTTTCAAGGAGTGTCCTCATCCTCATGAGAACCAGAGGAATCAACTTAGCAGAGAATTGGGTTTGGCTCATAGACAAATCAAGTTCTGGTTTCAGAATAGGAGAACTCAACTTAAGGTTTTGTCTCTCTCACTCTCTTGAGTTTTGAAATGTAATTCTGAATATGAAAGAAAGGATTTTGACTTTGATTGTGGTATTGTTTTAATTGTGGTATTATTCTAAATATGAAATGTAGTTCTGAATATTAAAAAAAAAAAAAATCAAATTAAGAGACACAAAATTAAAACCCACCACCATTGAAGGGGAAAATTTTAATTAAAATTCCCAAACTTCTTATTCAACTAAGAGTACATAATATATTAATTAACAATTTTAAGAGGCCCAAAAATATAACCCTCCATTCCATTGGGGTTACCCTAATAATTTAACAACAGACCGTTCATAATTTAACCATATTTTTACGTACGTTAAAACAAAAACTTAACAAACAAAATAAGAAAAACGGAAACAGATTGTTCTTCTTCTATCAGTCGTCGTACGAGAAGATAACCTTGTTACAGCAGACTCCGCCCATCATAGGCTTGGTCTCCACATATTCTTCTTCCTCTTCCTCTTCTATCAGAAGGCTTTCTACCTTCGACCTGGAACATCAAAAACCCTTGTCATCTCGCCTTCTACCTTGATAACAAAACTCAAAAGGCAACTAGTACTAGAATCCCTCACCAAAGTTTCTCTGCAAGGTTGTACCTAAATAACATTAAAAAAAAAAAAAAGCATAAACCTTTTGTGATGACATGAAAACTATAGCAATAAGTTAGAGAAACAAATTTTCATATGGAAAATCAGTTTACTTGGGTCGGAGCGGGTATGGAGCTATCTCAGCCACGTCTAGACAAAACTGACGGTTAATCTTCTTTTCCAGAGCCTACAGCATAAAATATTTAATCAGCAATCATACTTTCAATATGTCTTCTTTACTATAAACTACTCTCACCTTCTCTGCTTCGTTAGCAGAAGCAAACTCAACAAAGCCACAGCCCACACGCTGACCCCTGTGGTCTACAATAAGTCGAAGAAGAAGAACTCGTCCAACATCTTTGAAGAAACGGAGGCTGTAAAAATGGAGAATAAAATATTAGACAATGAAAAACATGACTCAAGAACGAAAGAGGAAATTAAAGGTGCTACTTACATCTTTGGTATACTAGTATCGGAAGGGATATTGCCAATAAAGAGGGTCTTTCTACTCGCAGCAACTTCCTGAATTTAAATTGCATACCCAGAATATAAATCATCTTTCAACTTTGAGGAAACAGTTGGGTTATTAAATGCTACACATTTCTTCTGACCAAGATATAAATGTACCTCAATATAATTGAGAATTTCATCAAACCCTTCCACTGCCTCATCATCTTCCACTATCAGGAGGTTTTCTTGTCGAAGGTAGTCTTCATACCTGGAATATCAAAAATAAATCTTTCCATGTAAACCAAAAACTTCCACCAATGGGCACTCTTGATAACAACGAACTCAAGATGCAAAGAGTTAAATCCCTTACCAAACCTTGTGATCTATGCAATACCTAATTAGCAAAATTAAATAGCGTTAGTCAGTCTTCTGTAACGGCATCAAAACAACTCTAGCAATAAGTTAGAGAAACAAATCTTCATAACAAAGAAAACCAATTTACTCGGGTCGTGGAGGGTATGGAGCATTTTTAGCCGCGTCAAGATTAATCTTATGTTCGTGCAAATATTCACCATTCTTCTTTTCCAGTGCCTACAGTATCACAGATTTAATCAGCAATCGTACTTTCAAATGAATACTAGTGTATCATATAAGTATACACTACTTTTCACATGACTAATATTTTTCATCTATTTTCAATCATTACTGTAAACTACTCTCACCTTCTCTGCTTCGTTAGCAGAAGAAAATCAACAAAGCCATCGCCTACATGGTTGCCCGTGTAGTCTACAATAAGTCGAAGACAAAAAACTTGTCCAACATCTTTGAAGAAATTGATGCTGTAAAAATGGAGGATAAAATATTAGTCATGAAAAACTCGATCCAAGAACGAAAGGAAAACAAAATTAATGGTGCTACTTGCATATCTGATATTTCAGCTTCGCAAGAGAGACCGGAGACAGAGTGTCTTTTTTCTTACAGCAACTGCCTGAATTTAACAGCCAAGTGTGTTAGTGGTATGACTCTAAAGGAGAAAAGACTTAAATTGCATAACAACAAAAAGCAGATTCATCCCCAGAATAAGACAACTTCCGAATTTGTGGCAACAGTTCTGTTATTAAATGTCGAAGATGTCTAGACATGTACTAAAGAAGATAATAAGAACAGGTACCTCAACAAAATTGGGAGTTTTGTCAAATACTTCCATTGTCTCATCATCTTCTTCTATCAGAAGGTTTTGTCGTCGAAGGTGGTCTTCGTAGCTGAAATATCAAAAACCCTATAGTGATCACTCCATGTATACCAAAAACGTCAGCTGATAACATAACTCAAAAAAGCAAATAGTTTTAAATCCCTTACCAAAGCTTCTCTGCAAGGTTGTACCTAATTACCAAAAAAATATTAGCGTTACTATTCTGTAATGGTATCAAAACTCTAGCAATAATAAGTCACAGCCAGAATCTCCATAACATGGAAAAAACAATTTACTTGGGTCGTGGAGGGTATGGAGGTGTCTTAGCCACTTCAAGAAAAATCTTGTGATCATGCAAATATTCACCATTCTTCTTTTCAAGCGCCTACAGCGTATAGAATATTTGATCAGCAATCGTGCCTTTAAATAACTACTTCATCATAAGTAAAAAAATATTTTTCATCATTACTAGTTAAATACGTTTTTATATCATTACTACAAAAGTACTACTCCCACCTTCTTTGCTTCGTTAGAAGAAGCGAAGTCAACAAAGGCATAGCCCACATGCTTGCCCTCGTGGTTAACAATAAGTCGAACACTAACAACAACTGCAACATCTTCGAAGAAGTCTTGGCTGTAAAAGTGGAGGAAGAAATATCAGTAATGGAAAACTTGCTCCGAGAAGCAAAGTGGAAGTTCAATCAATTAAGGTGCCACTTACATATCTGAGATTTTGGTTTGGGGAGAGAGATTGGCAACAAAGAGTACTTCCTGAATTTAACACCCAAGTGTGTTAGTACAACTGTGAAGGAGAAAAGGACTTAAAAAAAACAAAGTGACCTCAGCTGAAGAATGAGTATCTTCAGAAACTAGTAGCATATTTTGAAGATACTAAGAACATGTGCGTACCTCAACAAAATCGGGAGGTGTCTCATCTTCTTCTATAGGAAGGCTTTCTCGTCCAAGGTAGTCTTTGTAGCTGAATTTTTTAAGAAAAAAAAAAACCCAGTGATCTCTTCATGTATACCAAAAATTAATTTTCACCCAAGGTGCGTGCTCCAGAAAACAAACTCAAGAGGCAAATAGTTAAATCCCGTACCAAAGGGTGTGTTCTATGCAATACCTAAATTAACAAAAATAAAAAGCGTTAGTCTTGTGTGATATTTCAGTATCAAAACTCTAGCCATAAGAAATAACATTGAAAAAATCAATTTACTTGGGTAGTGGACGGATTGAAGGTTTTTTAACGGCAAAGAGTTTTATCTGATAACCGAGCAAATATTCACCATTCTTCTTTTCCAGCGCCTACAGGATAAAAGATTTAACCAGCAATCGTACTGGACAAGTTATATAACTTTCTTCATCATTACTATGAAAACGACTCTTCTACCTTCTTTGCTTCGTTAACAGAAGCAAGCTCAACATGGCCATAGCACAAATGAAGACACCTGCGGGTTACAGAGAGTCGAACACGAACAACTTGTACAACATTTTTGAAGAAATCGATGTTGTAAAAGCGGAGAAGCAAAAATATCAGTCATGGAAAACTTAACTTGCTCCCACAAGAGGAAGGAAAGTGGAAATGTTAACTTACATATCTGATATTTTAATTTGGGGAGGGAGACCGCAAATAAAGAGCGTCTTTTTTGTTACGGCAGGTTCCTGGATTGAATTTAACAGCCAAAGTGTGTTAGCACAAGAATGCTTTATTGACCATGAGGAGAAAAGGAACCACACAGAAAGTAGCCTCGTCTCAAGATTTTTAAAAACATAGAAAAATTGAACAATATGTATCTAACAAACAGTACAATATTTAAAAAATTCTTCAACCTGATCAGCAAACCCATTGGTTGTCTCTTCCTCCTGTTACATACACATACACGAGTAGTGTAAAGAATATTTATTCTCAAAGAAAAAGAGGATTCCGTGACCATCTTAGGTTAGCTTCTCCTCCTCGGTTTGATAAGAGATTTCCTTATGTTTCTTCAGAAACGGTTTGGTCTCCAAATCATCTTCAGGATTTCGCTTACCTAATAAATAAAGAGAAGCAAAAACATAGAAAAATTAAAAGCAACATCCTCTTCCGCCAAGCATAACAACATTAAATAGGAGCTCAGAGCCACACAAAACAAACCAAATAAATTAACTTTGGTGGCCGATTCCTTGCTAGAACTGGCCATGGGGAAGGTGAAAACAGCGCCTGTTTATTTTCCAGGATGAGTTGGGAGCGAGAAGCAAATTACTAACGTACAAATCCATTCATAAAACAATAACCTGGGCTGGGCTTTTATTGGTTGGGTTTATGTGCACCGTAACTTTTGTGTTTTGTTCTCTCGCCAACTTAAGTCTTGAGGTGAGCGGTCGGGTATCCCATTTTGGGTCTGGGTCCGGTCAACTTTTCGGATTTTTGGTAATAAATAAATCCTACTATATTAATTGAATATTAATTAGGAAGTACAAATATAAAACTAACCTGTGTAAAAAATTACATTTAATTGTCACTAGAAAAATTTAATTAAGCTTAGTTAATTAATTAAATAAAGATAATTAATAAAAAAATAAAAAACACTGATAAATCAAATATAAAAAAATCTAGAAAAATAAAAAAATATATTTTCTCTCTACTAAATTATAGACGAAAATTACTAAATATTTTTTTAAAAATATAAACCAATCAGAATTTCAAAAACTAAGATTTTCTATCCAAGTACAAAATATAATTATTTTTAATAACTAAATTTCGAAGATTTTGTTAATATTTCAAATTATGATTCTCCTATCATCTTTATTTTTTTTTATTTACAATTTTTTTGGAATTTTCATATAATACATATGATTAATAAAATGCAGAATTTTTTCTGCATATGTTGTGATTTGAATTTTTTAAAATGAAGATATATTACTCAATCAATAAAAATGTGTGTTTTAATTTCTACATTGGCGGGTTGGTAAAACTAAATTTATACATATGATAAATTAATAATTTTTATTTGTTCACAATTGTAATATTAAAATTACTACTTCATATTTCACAAAATAATGATGCAAATATAACAAACAAACAATATAAAACTGTAATATACGTTAAAAATAAAATTATATAATATTCTAATTAGAGCTTGTAAGAGCATCTCCATTGGTAATAGTCTAATGGATGTCTCAAACGTCAAATCTAAATATAATATTAATCTGAATAAATGCTTGTATTGTTCAATCATACCTTTTGGATAATTTCCAAAAAAAATCTGTTGAAAAATCCAATTGTGTGTTTCACGAAAAGTTATAAAGTTACAACCGTTCATTGTATAGTTGTGTTTATTCGAATCTATTATCATATAAAGCACAAATCACATATCCAATAAAATTAAGCCAAATCAGACTAAATTTTATTTATAATTAAAAAAAATCTAAAACAAATGTACACATGATCGTGCAACTAAGAAAAAAAAAGAGTAAAAACACCTAATCCCTAAATTTGTGCACTCCACAACAAAAACTGTAGCATGTTAAAAAAAAAAACTGTAGCACGATTTGTAACAGTTTCATCTTCTATTTAAGTCCAGTTCAATTCAATTTGTATTCTCTATTTGATTTTTCCTCTGTGTCCATTGTCTTTTTTCTGGAAGAAGAAGCGCATGGAGACAATCTTCCGCAAGAAGAAGATTATGAGACTTAATGCTAGGACAGTAGAAGGTTGTTGAGACACGATGCTCGGATGAAGCCGAAAGGTTTGAATTGGTTTACATTTTTGGTAAAAAATTGGTTTACATTTGGTTTATTAAATCAGTTTTTCAAATATTTTCTTTAATAATTTGAATCCATTTCATTTGCTAAAATAGGGATAATTTTTGAAAAACAAATAACAATTTTTTTTCCCAGATCTCTTATTAATTTGAAGTGGTGAGATTTTTTAAAACACAATTCAAAAGCCAACAAAAATAGCCATACATTTGTCTCAAAAATAAATAACAATATGCAGAACAATAATATCACTTAAAATGTGTAATTTCTAATATATTTTATTGTTTTACAAATATTAATTCTCTACATAACATTTGTTTAGATTATAATGTTAGTTTAATAAAATGTCTTCTAATATTTTTTATTTTTTATTTTTTTTTGTCACGACACAAAATAATATAAAATTTTAATATCAACGATTTTCACAACTTTCTAAATTATTCTCTAGCATTCATTCTTTTAAAAGTAAAGAAATTCCTCCAATTCTTGATTTAACAAAATTGGAATGATGAATCTAATTTACAACTTTTAGTAAGTTTTAAATATAAAAATTTAATGAAAATACTTAGAGCTTTTTCCAAGAGTTAGATGAATTTTATAGTGAATTTTTGGATTTGACTTTTGAATATGGTAATAAAAATGTCTTCTATTTAAAAGCAGTTTATATGGGTTGTATATATCGGAAGTGGATGCTGCATTAACATTACTATAAAGTCCAGATCTTAAAAGATATCCTCAAGCTATATGGTTATCTTATATATTTTTCATTTTTGTTGGACGCTTTAATTGTAGTAAATGTGAAGTGATATTTCATATTTATTTTTTTTTAAATCATACAGTTGCGTCTGTTCATTGTAGAGTTGTGCTTTTTACCATAAAAGAAAATCATATGGTTCCTTCTGTTCATTATAGAGTTATGTCTTTTCACCATATCTTATTTTGCAACTTTTCGTTCAAATAGTTATGTTTATCTAAACGTTTACGCCTTTTGAATTTGTCTCTTCTTAGATAACTAACAAATTAATGAATCATTATTCGCTGACATAAATTTTTTCGTTTTATTCTGAATCTAAATAATATGAATTTTAATATTTAATATCTAACATTATTCTATAATTTAATTATTTCATATTTTATTTCTAGAAGTTGTGTATTTTTATTATAAATATTGGCTGATAAATTTTCATTCAAGATGAAATTTATTTTATTTTTAAAATTATCTTATCAGAAAATTGCATTTACTTATTATAACCATTCTTTTAATATTCTCGCTTAGCATAACTTTGTCATAATATTTGTTTATGAGTAATATAAATATCAATAACTATTATATTTATAACTACGACCATAACTATGTTTGTACCCCATAACTACGACCGATTTTTGTATAACCGCTTGCAAAATCTGAAGCAAGGTTCTCGATCCGTTGATGAATATGCTGAAGAATTTTATTTATTATTAACTCGTACAAAAAAATTTGACAGCGACGTACAATTAGTGTCACGCTTCATTGGAGGGTTAAGAATGCAACTTCTAAATTTTATGGCTCAATTTGATCCAGCCATCGTGTCAGAAGCTCATAGACGAGTCTCTTCGTTCAAACAACAGTTTCGTAATGAAATACAGAGAAGAAGATGAATAAATGTTGATCTTTATTATTATCTTTTGATACACTTTCAGGATGCAGCTACATTTTCTTATATAGAGACATTGGAAACATTCTAGAAATTGGTGATTCATATATCCAGCTGTGAACAAACTAGTCATTGTCCTTATCGTCAAGAGCTGCATAACGGTTGTGAAGAACAGGGTTTGCAGGTACAATCTCTTTTGTCTTGACTTGAGGATGTTGATTTGATTTCTGACTTGGGCCTTTACCTTGTTGGACTTGTTGGACTGGTTTTTGGCCCACTATACACACTTCACCTACATTCCCCCGCAAACTCGTGGTGGGTGAAACACCAACACCGAGTTTGGTTCTAAGATCTTCAAACTCACGTCGAGGTAGGGACTTAGTAAAAATATCTGCCAATTGGAGCTGTGATGGAACATGTTATGTTTCAATATTTCCCAAGGCGACTTGTTCCCGAATGTAGTGGTAATCAGTATCAAAATGTTTGGAGCGTTTGTGAAGAGCAAGATTAGTACTCAGATAAACTGCAGAGAGGTTGTCACACCGGAGCAAGGTAGGATACTGCTGAGAGACTCTCAGATCACGAAGCAGGAATGAAATCCAATTATCTCATGAGATGTGGCTGTAAGTGCTCTATATTCTGCCTCTGTAGACGAATTTGAGACTGTTTCTTGCCGTCTTGATGACCAGCTGATGAGATTAGGACCAAGAAGAATGCAGAACCCTGTGGTGGATCTCCTAGTCTTCTTACAACCTGCATGATCACTATCACAGAATGCAGACAAGGACAAATTAGAACTCCTTCGTATGTGTAGTCCCATATGTAAAGTACCCTTGATGTATCGGAGAATTCTTTTGAGTAGACCAAAATCTGAAACTGTTGGTTCATGCATTCTTTGGCACACGAAGTTGACAGCAAATTGAATGGCAAGTCATGTAATGATGAGATACTGAAGCTTTCCTGCGAGACTTCGAAAGTAGGTTGGCTCCGTGAACAGTTCAGGATTCAGTTTGTCCAAGTTTTGTGGAAGCGGAGTAGGCATTGCATTACAGTTTGACATCGCAGCTTGATGCAGGATATCCTTGGTATAGGCTGTCTGATGAAGGAAAAAACCAGTGGAGCACTTCTGGATCTCAACTCCTAGAAAATAGCTAGGCTCACCAAGATCTTTCATGGAGAATCATTGGTTCAGAGACTTAAGAACAACTTGCAACAGAGCCGGATCACTTCCTGTAAGGAGCATATCATCAACGTACATGAGGAGAACAATGGACTTACCATCTTTGTGATATGTAAACATTGAGGGGTCTGATTTGTTACATGTGAAGCCAAACTCGATCATATACTTGTTAAAGGTGTCAAAACAGGCTCTTGGGGCTTGTTTAAGACCGTAGAGGGCTTTGGTGAGTCGAAAAACGTGAGATGGTCGCTCTGTGTCAACAAATCTAGGAGGTTGTGACATAAATACTGGTTCATGCAATTCTCCATGTAAAAAGGCATTCGATACATCAAGCTGTTTGATTTCCCAGTCTTTTGAAGTTGCAACATCAAGGACCATTCTTATAGTTGCTGTTCGAACCACTAGAATAAATGTTTCAAGATAGTCCAGCCCCTCCTCTTGATTGAACCCTTTAGCAACTAGACGAGCTTTGAGTTTGTCTACAGATCCATCTGGTTTGATTTTTGTTTTAAAAACCACTTACACCCTAAGATATTCATATCTTCTGTAGGTTCTATTGGATCCCAGGTGTGTAGCATGTGAATAGTTCCAATTTCATCATTAGCAGCATCATTCCATCTTGGGTGTAGTAGTGCAGCAGTGATATCTTTTGGTTCTTCAGGAGCAAAACGAGAGGTGAGGAGAACATACCTAGTGTTAGGTTTATGAATCCCAGCTTTTGCCCTTGTAGTCATAGGATGAGTATTATTGACTTGTTCCTCTTCTATATGATCTTCCTGTATATTGTCTTCAACAGCAGAGTTGTCAGTTTCTGCAGTCGAAGAGGTCTCAGAGTCATTGTGAGCTGGAGTATTCTCCTGATCCACGACGTCAGCAGGAATATTCTCAGGAGCTGGACTTGGAGGTACAATCTTCTCTTGACTAGGATAAACTGGTGATATGGGATCCTGTCGTTGAGTAGACGTTGAGATAAGAGATACTGAAGCAGACTGCCAAGCCTGAAGAAGAGGAGTCTGATATGTTGGGATTAGAGATTTGTATTGTTGTTGAAAGGGAAAAGAGTCTTCATCAAATACAACATGACGAGATATGTAAACTTTGCCTGTCGGAGGATAGAGACATTTGTACCCTTTGTACTGAGTATGATAACCAAGAAAAATGCATTGGAGAGATCTTGGATCAAATTTGTGAGCAGCCATAGGACGAAGACATGGATAACATGCAGAACCAAAGACTCTGAGCATAGAATAGTTTGGTTTCTGATTGAAGAGAACCTCATAAGGACTACAATTATTTAGTGTTGATGTGGGAAGCAAATTGGTGATGAAACTGGCAGTGAAGAAAGCTTCTAACCAATGATGCAGAGGAGTATGGCTGTGGAACAACATTGTTAGACCAAGCTCTACTATGTGCATGTGTTTCCTCTATGCAACTCCATTTTGTTGTGGGGTGTAGGGACAAGAAATTCTATGCAAGATACCATTCTCAGACAAGTAGTGTTTCAGAGCATTACTGGTAAACTCTCCTCCTCCATCACTCTGAAAGACTTTTATCTTGGACTTAAATTGATTCTCAACTTGTTTCTGAAAAACTTTGAATATAGAGACGAATTCTGACTTAGTACGCATAGGATAAAACCAAGTGAAACGAGAGAAATCATCCACAAAAACTGCATAATATTTAAAGCCTTGGTTTGATACAACTGGGGATGGTCCCCAAAGATCACAGCGGATCCTATTCAAAGGACACAAAACTCTAGAGTCTGAAGAAAAAAACTGAAGTCTACTGTTCTTCCCCATCTGGCAAGGCTCACAAATGGAGGTAGTGTTGCTCTTATTCAAACTTATTTCCTTGTTGGTCTTTAGTTGTTGGAGAATTTGAGAGTTGTAGTGCCCAAGTCTATGATGCCAAGTGTCTTTAGAAGCTGCACATTGACGATTAGAGAAGAGAGCAACAAATTCCTGATTCTCCAACGTGTATAAGCCACTACTTCGAGGACCCTTTGCCACCACCTTCTGAGTGGGTATGTCAACAACACAGACTTTATTAGAATCAAACCACACACCACAAGGCAGATCATCACACAGTATTGAGACAGACACAAGGGACTTTTGCATATCTCGGCAGACCAAAACATTATTTAAGGATATCTTACCTGTAGAAGAAGAGATAGTGGTGGATCCAACATGTGTTATAGGAAGGTAGGCTCTATCTCTGACCAAAATAGTGTCATTACCAGTGTATGTTGTTGCAGACTGCAGATTGTTAGCAGAGGGAGTGACATGTGCAGTAGCACCAGAATCTGTAACCCATTCATTCGCATCGGAGACTTGCAGGGAGGAGAACACTTGAGCAACATCAAGACGTTGATAATTTTCATCAAATCTGTTCCAACAGTCGGAAGCAAGGAGGCTAACAAGTCCACAAATTTGACAAACTGGACGTTCTCCGGTGGCTCGAGGATTGGTTTGATGCTGAGAGAACCCTCTGCCCCGAGAAGTGTAACCACCACGTCCTCTGTTTTGCCCTGATGACCTTCGTCGACCACGATATCCTCCTCTTGACTGGTTGCCATAACCTGTTTGTTGAGCTTGAAACGCCAAATGAGATGTGACACCATCAGGAACATTGTAAGACCGAAGTTTAACGTCAAAATTTTCAACCTCCGAGACAACATCACCAAAGCTTGGAGGAGAGGCCTTGCTGAGGGAACTTTGAACAACAGTTGTGATGGGATCATAGTCACGACCCAAACCATTCAAGAACCCAAATATCTTCATAGATTCATCAGTGGGTTTACCAATTGAACTCAGAGCATCACAGATGGCTATAAACTCACGACAATAAGCAGCAAAGGTCATGTCTTTTTTCTCTAGAACCCATAAGCTACGACAGAGGGTAAATTCTCTAGCTATACTACTCTTATTGAAGTTCTCAGCTAAAGACAACCAGATATCTCTCGAGGTAGTGAGATTGTGAACATACTCGAGTACTTCTTCGGACAGAGTTCCAAAAAGCCACGAACGGATAAGCTGATCTGTGCAAAACCATGATTCATACCGCGGATTAGGAAGCTCTGTGTTGTCAGTTGTTGACGAGATAGTACGCTGCGGAGCTGTGACAGCACCATTAACAAACCTGATGATCTTTTGGCAAGACAAGAGAGACTCAAATTGAGTTTTCAAAAGGAGATAGTTTGAGTTGTTTAGTTTGATAGTAACAGTACTGGTAACATGAATGTTATCAGGAAAAGGATACTCAGAAGCCATTGAAACCCCTATGAAGGTTTACAATAGCTCTGATACCATGAAAAACAGAGAAGAATATGAATAAATATTGATTCTTTATCATTATCTTTTGATACACTTTTAGGATGCAGTTACATTGTCTTATATAGAGACATTGGGAACATTCTAGACATTGGTGACTCATATATCCAGCTGTGAACAGACTAGTCATCGTCCTTATCGTCAAGAGCTGCATAACGGTTGTGGAGAACAGAGTTTGCAGGTACAATCTCTTTTGTCTTGACTTGAGGATGTTGATTTGATTTCTGACTTGGGCCTTTACCTTGTTGGACTTGTTGGACTGGTTTTTGGCCCACTATACACACTTCACCTACACGTGATACATCATGGAATGCTTCTTCCTTTACATTTCGGACCAGTGACCAGACTAACACGTCATTAACTTCGGCTTCACGCGAGAGCATAAAAAACAAGGTTGCTGATATGTGTAGCACACAACCAGAGGAGGAGCACGGTTTACGACGCTCAGCTCGCGGAACAAGCGCTTTGCGGTGTTACGCGTGTGGCAAACATGGGCATCGTCAGACTGCTTGTCCTAACCAAAAGCCCCGTGGTCATATTGCAGATGAGACAAACATACACCAGGAAGATGACTTTGATGATGAGCTTGGTGAGAAGGACCAAGCTGGGAATTTACTTTACAGGATTCATGGTGATGTTGGAGTGGCCCTCATGTCTCACAGAATTTGTTTAACGCCCCAGCAATGCGAAGAACATTGGTTGCGTACTAACATATTTTGCTCCACCTGTACAATTTGGGAACGGATTTGCACATTCATCATCGATTCGGGTTGTTATCATAATGCGATAGCCGAGTCAGCAGTGCAAAAGTTTGGATTACCAGTCGAGGTCCATCCAACACTTCATACTCATTCGTGGATGCAAGATAGAGTAGCTACACGTGATACTCACCGATCGTTGGTGCCCTTCTCTATTGGCCCCATTTATATATAAGGATCGTTTTTACTTCGACATCGCGAAGATGGACGTTAACCATTTGCTTCTTCGAATACCTTGGGAGTACGACTGTAAAATAATTCATGATGGTGTTAGAAAAACATATGAATTTGTTTGGGAAACTCACAAAATTGTTCTTCTACCTTCTTAAGAACCATCTTCAACTCCATCGACTCCTTCTCAAGAATTTACACCACCAAACACTCATCGTGATAATGAGGGCTTGGATTCAGGGTCTAATCTTTTCCCACCCGGAGGGCCTGATGCAGCGCAACCGTCATTCATTGATGGGCTTGGTCTCGTTTGTTACTTGCCCATCAAGCTATTAGGATTTAGTTAATTTTCTATTTATTTTAATATCAAGATATTTTTTACTTTTACGATTATTTTTTACCTTCGAATTGATCTCGACTTTACCCAACTTCATCTTCACGTTTACCCCTCACGTTTTCACCATCTTCTTCTTGCTCTGTTCCATTGTTACAAAACAGAACATCATCTCACCAATTTTCTCTTGCTTTGTTACATCACCTATCAAACAAAGCTTATTCTCTTCCGCTTGTAGCTTCCGCCCCGCACCAGTATAGTTTGAGAAATAACAGGTTCACCTACATATAGTAGTTACACGTCATAGTGATTCACCTAAACAATTTTATACATGTCGCTAAATGATTCGTCCAAGCATAAGCTTTAGCCAAAATCGTTTCTCTTCTCCTATATCCTTCACTTCACGAGTTTGCGAGAACGGGCTCCACGAGAGGAGCATGATGTTGTTTGAGCTAGCTAGTTTCAGTCACTTCATATTCTTGGGGCAACTAAATGTTGCGTGCAAAATCATTTTGTGGTAAGATATATTGTTAAGCTTATTTATCAAACATTTTTTTAGTAACCAAATTAAGGCTAAAAAAAAAAAAAAAAAAATTAAGGTTATGAATGACAATAGGTTTTTCATTGGTTTTTTAGTTTTTAGATTTTGGTTTTTGGATTTTGGTTTTTAAACTTTTTTTTTTGGTTTTTGCTGTATAATTAAAAATTAATAAATCAAAAATTCATAAATAAAAACTTATGCTGAAAATAAAGGTTTTCCACAAAATCTCAAAATTATGGTTTTTAGTTTCTCTTTGAAATTTGGAAAACCTACTTAGAAACTAGTTCCCTAATTTTTAGAAAATCCAATTTTTAAAAATCTTGAATGATAAAAAAAAATAGATTTTCAAAAAATCAAAAACCAAAATCCATCTAAAAACTAATTACCATTCAAGGCCTAAAAATTCGTCTTCTAAATGCTTCCAAACAACTTAAATCATCATATATCCATTTTATCTCCTTCACAGGTAAGACAGCAAATTTGGCCAAAACTAAATAAATAAAATATGAGATCTATCATCTATACAAGGAGGAGTACAAAATCCAGCTCAGCTCCAATCGTGGAGGATCTCTAATTGGGACATATTGGATCCCACAGCCACAAAGGGACCACCCAAAGCAGGCACTGTCGGCCAAAGACACCCACTCGGGTTACATTAACATTTAATCAAATAAAATCAAAAATCACACAAAATCTCTTCGTCTTCTTTCACACGTAGAGTTGACATCACGACAGTAACCTTTGATGCAATCCCCAAAACACCCTTGTTTGTACCACGTTAATATCCACAATGCCATTGGCCCCCTCTAGCCCTCGTCCTTAAGTGGCCACTGATTGATCCAAGACAGTCTCTCGTCACACTCATAGGTCGACAATACCGGTCCTAAGCCGTGACGGGTTTTATATTTGTGTTCCCTCAACCACTGGTGCTAGTTTGGGAGTTTAAACGAACCGACTCTGACAAGTCATGAGACATTGTTGTTTGTATCATAAGTCTTGTGTTTTCTAAATTAAGCCATATATATCAATTTGGCTCTATCAAAGACACACAATTTATATATATTTATATCTTTTGTTAAGCTTCATTTCAACGCACACTTCTCCTCATTTGGTAATAAAAACAAAGATCAACTTTCTTCTACATCATCATCTCTCTCCACACTATAAGTTTTTTTTTCGTTTAATCGAGAGATTCTATACCAAAGTCCATACATCTTTTCACTGAACGAATTTTTTTTTTTAAGAAAGTTTTGAACCATAGTTTGTACAACAAAACCTTTCTGGGAAGGGAACAACAACAAATATAGCTACATACGATTGGCCATTGTAAGTTTCCTTAACGTTTTTGAAAACTGATTTTTTTTTCTTTTTGAATTTTTTGGTTTGTGATGATATTTTGAAGCATTGCATCAAAGTGGAATGCTTTTGATCTTAATCATCCAATAAATGTTATGTGTTGGGGAAGCTTAATCGAGAAAAGGTATATATATATATATATTATCTTTCTTTAAACCTACGATTTCTACTAAGATTGAGATCATGTATATTATAACTTTCCCCCCTTAAATATAGACATATGATGAAATAGAAACCTCGATGTGACAAGAATCAAATGAAACGGAAAGATGATATATTAATATATAAGTGAACTCCACTTGAACTGTTAAAAGTGTTCAAACCATCAAATATAGGACCTATGTCTCTAGACCGTATAGTTAATGTTAGACTCCCTAACTTTTAGTCTTGACCAGAATTCACACGAATCAATCTTATACTATTATGCAGATATATTTGTTCTTTTTGTAAACTTCAAAAGAAAGGGTAGAATGCAATCTGCATTATTTCAGTCAAAAGTAATTATTTGCAGAGAGATGATCAAGTTTACTAACATTTTGTCTTTCTTTCAAAAGTAATCTACTCTCAATGATTTGCTATGAGCATGCCTACACTTTAGTCTTGATAATACTATAACGCATACATGGGTAAACTCGCCATTTTCCTCTATGTTTCATATATTCATATCTAAAAAAAAAAGATGTGAGAACGACAATGCGACATTTGTTATTCATCCTTCACCTTTCATTCACATACATCTTTATTTGCTTATGATATTTATCAATGCATATACTATATATTTTTCCCTACTTTCTTCATAAAGTGTGTACACTCATTAAAGACTACGAAAAAAGAGGTTATTGTCGATTTCATTGTCGCACTTTGATATTATAACCTCTTTGATAAGATGAGGTGTATGGACTATATGGCTGCTTAAAATCCAATCTTTTTATAATGGTTTAATGATTTTTAATTTTATTTTTATAATTAAAAGAAATAAAAACAAAAAGTAAATTACATGAAATGTCAAATGTATTTAAGAGGTAAGAACGACGACAAAAAATGTAAATTAGGAGGAGAACGTAAATGGCAAATTAGTCCCTTATATGACTTGGACGTAAACCGATGTGGACCATGCAATTTCATTATAGAACAATAATATTATTGATATCAATTTAGTATTTACACTCTCGCTCCTGTCATGTCATTTTCATAAATATACATGTTATATATCACCAAGCAAATAAATACATATATCACGTTTTTCTGTTTAATTGGTTATATATTTACACATCCCATTGTATGTTTTTATACACTGATCAGTACTGTTCACACTAATTATGAAAAACAATCCAGTTTCAATATATTATTTGTATTAGCTAGTAACATTCGCAGATTAAAACTAACGTGTTAATTTAAAATATTAAAGCATTGCAGAAGACATTAGTTCGAACTTCGAAAATGAAATTAACCCTTTAAAAAAAAAACTCGAAAATGAAGTCATAAAAGAACAATAAAGTCAAGAGCCCAATAGTGTTACAAACTTTTTATCTGGAGCCAATTCAACTTTATTGAATCATAAATTTTAACCTAACAATAGTCCACGATATACTATCAAATAATCATAAGTCTTTCTACTATTCTTCTAGGTATGCAAAACATTCATTATCGTGTCTATTAGCATGCAAATTATATGTTACTCGTACGTTAAACCTAAAAAAACAATGATTATTAGTATTTTTTTTTTTTTATCTTTTTTTGCAAAAAAGTAAGTTATTTTGCAAAATCGAGACCTCGCTACATCAAGTTGGAATTTTCTTTTCGCAAATAAGAAGACTTTTGTATCATCACCATACACGTAAATTCTAACATATCAATATCACTATAGCAGTTTAAATACTAGAGATATTTTTATACAAATGTAAGTGTGAAGAAGAGTGAAAAAAATGTGGAGATGCAATGATGAGGAAGAGAGAAGGTGGGGAATGAGCAGAAGCACGTGGGATTGGTGATTCGCTTTGCACGCTGGCGAATAGCCCTTAGCACCATTTTTTACCCCAAAATACAAATTACAAAAAAAAACAAAGAAAAACATCAGCAAAGTTAATAATAATATTTTTGTATCAACAAAATCCCTACCTAGAATATAAAATATATATTAAAGAATAAAGAACTTAACATAAAACAAGAAAAACAAAGAAAAGTTGTAAAGTAGATCACTCTGCTTTCTTTTGTTATCTCTCTTTTTAATCTTTGAATGATTGGTGAAGAGGGTTTTCTGGGAAAATTGCCTTAGCTACTACTAGCTAGAGAAAACATACACAAAGATATCTTAATTGAGTGTTTGGTTCAGATCCAAGTGAGTATTTTTTTTTTTACCTTCTGGTTTATGCATGGGAATTGACGAACATGCTTGTTATGGTGTGTGAGTTTTGTTGGTTATCTTTTTGTGATTGATGGAACTTTGGGTGGGTTGTGATGTGTAGGATTATCTAAGTTTCTATCTTCTTTATCTCTCTCTTTTTTTTTCTTATATTGCATTGATTTTGATTCTTTTTGTTTGTATGTCCATATCAGATTGGGTATAAGGAATTTGATTGAATGGACATGAACTTTAGTTTTGGTGGCCTCAGTTTTTTTTCTGGGTTTATATATTTTTCTTTATTTTCCTTTTTCTATATATCTAACTAAAACCACTCACCACAATGACAAAATCCCTTTAGAAAAAAAAAAAAAAAATCTGACTTTTTTTTCCTCCAAGAAACAAAACTCTCAGACAACATTTTGATCTGTTTTTTGTCTGAACTTGCAGACAGGAGAGATTTGTCGGACCTGTTCTTCTTCAAGGTTTTGTGTCTTAGCAAAAGAAACCCTTTTTGGAGCTTCTCCATTATGCATAACAATTTCTGAAGATCTCTTCAAGCTCATTACTATCGTAAATCAGCTATGAAGTTTATGAAACTTGGATCTCGTCCTGACACTTTCTACACTTCAGAGGATTTAAGGTAAAATAGTAAATAAATTTAGTAAAATCTTTTGGTTATATATGTTAAGTAAAAAGCTGAAAATTGTTGCTTTGTTACTTGCAGATGTGTGTCTTCTGAAGTTTCCAGTGATTTTACAATTGAAGTGTCAGGAAGCAGATATCTTCTTCACAAGGTAATAGCTAAACCTTTCTTGTTCTTGTTCTTGTTCTTGGAGATAGTCATTTGAATGTCCTTCTTCTTGTCTATAGTTTCCACTACTCTCCAAATGCTTGAGGCTTCAGAGAATGTGCTCTGAGTCTCCAGAATCCATCATCCAACTTCCAGAGTTCCCAGGAGGAGTAGAGGCCTTTGAGCTCTGTGCCAAGTTCTGCTACGGAATAACAATAACGATCAGTGCTTACAACATCGTAGCCGCGAGATGTGCAGCAGAGTATCTTCAGATGTCAGAGGAGGTTGAGAAAGGTAACTTGGTGTACAAGCTTGAAGTCTTCTTGAACTCTTGTATCCTTAATGGATGGAGAGACTCCATAGTCACACTTCAAACCACAAAGGCATTTCCTCTGTGGTCTGAAGATCTAGCCATCACCAGTAGGTGCATTGAAGCTATAGCCTCTAAGGTTTTGTCTCACCCATCCAAAGTGTCTCTCTCACATAGTCATTCAAGGAGGGTTAGGGATGATGACATGTCCTCTAACAGAGCCGCTGCTTTGAGCAGAGGATGGTGGGCTGAAGATATCGCGGAGTTGGGGATAGATCTTTACTGGAGGGCTATGATTGCTATTAAATCTGGTGGCAAGGTAAAGGCAAGTCTTATCGGTGATGCCCTTAGAGTTTACGCATCTAAATGGCTTCCTACTTTACAAAGAAACAAGAAACTAGTCGGTAAGAAGGCGGATTCAGACTCAGATTCGGATACGGATACTTCATCGAAGAATAGGTTGTTGTTGGAATCCATTATAAGCTTGCTTCCTGCTGAGAAAGGCGCGGTTTCTTGCAGTTTCTTGCTTAAACTTTTGAAAGCAGCAAATATCTTAAACGCATCAACGTCCTCAAAGATGGAACTAGCGAGAAGAGTAGCTCTTCAGCTAGAAGAAGCAACGGTTAGCGATTTGTTAATACCTCCAATGTCATACAAATCAGAAATGTTATACGATGTGGACATTGTCGCGACTATCTTGGAACAGTTTATGGTCCAAGGACAGGCTAGTCCACCAACAAGCCCTATAAGAGGTAAAAAGGGAATGATGGATAGAAGAAGAAGATCTCGTTCGGCTGAGAATATTGATCTTGAGTTCCAAGAGAGTAGGAGATCATCCTCTGCCTCTCATAGCTCAAAGCTTAAGGTAGCTAAGCTTGTGGATGGATATCTCCAACAGATTGCTAGAGACGTGAATCTACCGCTCTCGAAGTTTGTTACTTTAGCTGAGAGTGTCCCTGAGTTTTCAAGACTTGATCATGATGATCTCTACAGAGCCATTGACATATATCTCAAGGTTCAGTTCTCATCCCTGTTTCATATACTAAACGAATGATCTTGCGATTAATCTAATTTATGTTTGTCTTTGTTGATGCAGGCTCACAAGAACTTGAATAAATCAGAAAGGAAGAGAGTTTGTAGAGTATTGGACTGCAAGAAACTGTCAATGGAAGCGTGTATGCAGGCGGCGCAGAACGAGATGCTTCCATTGAGAGTAGTGGTCCAAGTCCTCTTCTACGAGCAGGCACGAGCCGCTGCAGCAACGAACAACGGTGAAGGCAAGATGACCGAACTGCCAAGCAACATCAAAGCACTCCTAGCCGCACACAACATCGACCCTTCTAACCCAAATGCAGCCGCTTTCAGCACGACAACAAGCATGGCAGCACCGGACGATCAATGGAGCGTCTCGGGTCTCAAATCACCTAAATCAAAGCTCTCAGGGACGCTAAGAAGCAAGCTAGCTGAAGATGAAGAGGTAGACGAGAGGTTTATGAACCAAGATGGAGGAAGAACTCCGTCTCGGTTTAAGGCCTTTTGTGCAATCCCTGGCCGTCCCAAGAAGATGTTCAGCAAGTTTTTGTCCATCAACAGAAACTCCAACGTCAAAAACTAAATTTACAAAACTGTTATTTAGGTATCTTAGAGTAAAAGAAAGAAAATGTTAAAACCTCGCTTCACTCTTTGTAACTTCATTGAAATCTCCAAGATGTTAAATAATATTGTTATAAGAAATTAAAAATCATAGTTGGATTCTTATGAGACACATGTTTAGGTTCCAAGAAAGGTCAAAGAAAATGACCTGAGGATATTTTTT
>NC_025700.1:14885425-14887850 GCF_000633955.1 Camelina sativa
GGAGGAAGAACTCCGTCTCGGTTTAAGGCCTTTTGTGCAATCCCTGGCCGTCCCAAGAAGATGTTCAGCAAGTTTTTGTCCATCAACAGAAACTCCAACGTCAAAAACTAAATTTACAAAACTGTTATTTAGGTATCTTAGAGTAAAAGAAAGAAAATGTTAAAACCTCGCTTCACTCTTTGTAACTTCATTGAAATCTCCAAGATGTTAAATAATATTGTTATAAGAAATTAAAAATCATAGTTGGATTCTTATGAGACACATGTTTAGGTTCCAAGAAAGGTCAAAGAAAATGACCTGAGGATATGTTTTTGGTTTTGAACTTTGATTATTCTAAAGATTTGTAAAGAGTAAAAGTCAAAAATCTTCCTCTTCTCTCTCTGTTGGCTGCTACTGGTTTTCATTAGTACATATCTCCAATTTTTTCCTTGTTGTCGTATTCATTACACCAAACAAGAAAAGATCATGTTCATAGTTCACTAGGAAAAACTCTAGGTTTCTAAATATTTTGGGTCGGCGTTATATATCAACTTCTACTTACCCCATTCTCAGCATTACAACATGTACTTTTTAACTCTTCATAAACCAACACAAACTTATTATTTCTGTACAAAACAACATAAACTTTTTTAAAATTAATAATCATACACATTTAATTAAGACTGAGATTTACGATTACTAAACCATATTAAACCAGAAAATCGCGATTACTGTTTCACGTTTGCCTTCACCATACGACGTTGATTAAATATTCTGTGACGGTCACAACATTTGTTCGGAGTGATCACAATTTTGAGTAAAAATTAGGGTTCTTCGCAGGAAGTCAGAGAGAAGAGATGACGGTCACAACGTTGGGTTTATATCAGAGTGATCCAGATGATCCTGATTACAATGGAGATCCCGATGGTTTCGAAGAAGTCAATGAGGATAATAGCGGGGAAGATGGAGATGATAGAGGAGATGATGGAGATAGAAGTGGTGATGGTGGAGACGAAAGAGATAGTGGTAGCGATGAGGCTGGTGATGACGACGGAGATGTTAAAGCCATGAATGAGGCTGGTGATGACGACAGAGATGTTGAAGCCATGATTGAGGCTGGTGATGACGACGGAGATGTTAAAGCCATGAATGAGGCTGGTGATGACGACAGAGATGTTGAAGCCATGATTGAGGCTGGTGATGACGACGGAGATGTTAAAGCCATGAATGAGGCTGGTGATGCCGACAGAGATGTTGAAGCCATGATTGAGGCTGGTGATGACGACGAAGATCGTGAAGCCAGGAATGAGGCAAGGCAAAACGAAAGAGAGATGAGTCTAAAAATGAAAAAGACAATGAGGACAAAAGGCAGAGGAAGGTGAAGCAGAAGAAAGAGAAGGTTGAAGATAAAGACGACATAGTGGACAGGTTTGAGTTTGAAGGAGAGGATTCTGTAGCAAACTGGTTTGATGAGTTTAGGATTAATCGGAATACCATCCCAGAGAGTTCAGATGAAGAGGAAGATCCTGTTGTGATTAGAGATAGGAAAATTAGGATGGGAACTAATGATAAGTTAGCCATTGGAAGAACATTCTTCACAGGGTTTGAGTTCAAAGAGGTTGTGTTACATCATGCTTTGAGGTCGAGAGAAAACATTAGACAAGATAGATGGGGGAAGGACAAAATCGGTTTTAGATGTGCTCAGGATAAGACATGTGACTGGAAAGTCTACTGCGCATTCGACAAGAATCGGCAATTGTGGGTTTTGAGAACTAAATGTGGTTATCATAGATGCACCCCTAATGGGAAATGCAAGTTATTGAAGAGTCCTGTGATTGGGAAGCTTTTCATGGATAAATTGAGGATGCAACCTAAATACATGCCTCTTGATATTCAAAGACACATTAAAGAGCAATGAAACCTACTGAGTTTTATAGGACAAGTGCAGAGAGGAAGACCTCTAGCTTTGAAGTGGCTGCAAGATGAATATGCTCAGCATTTTGCTCACCTTAGAGGTTATGCGGCTGAAATCATTGATTCAAATCCAAGATCCACAACGATAGTTGATACAATTCCAGTTGCTGATGGTGAAGTGGTTAAAGATGTTTTTAACCGGTTTTATGTGTCTCTTGGAGCAATGAAAAAAGGTTTCTACTATTGTCGGCCTATCATTGGGATTGATGGAACTTTTCTTAAACAAGCCGTCAAAGGTTGTCTATTGACTGCTATTGCTCATGATGCTAACAATCAGATATACCCAATTGCGTGGGCAGCTGTACAAACTGAAAATGCTGACAACTGGATGTGGTTTCTGAAACTACTAAAAGATGATTTGAATCTAAAGGATGGGAAGGATTATGTCATTATATCAGATCGTTCTAAAGTAAGTTTTCATGTTAGTTCCCCTGATTCTTTAATTTGTCTTGTATCATTGTTCTTTGCTAAT
>NC_025700.1:14889828-14906721 GCF_000633955.1 Camelina sativa
TGGTAGCGATGAGGCTGGTGATGAAGATGGAGATGTTAAAGCCATGAATGAGGCTAGTGATGACGACAGAGATGTTGAAGCCATGAATGAGGCTGGTGATGACGACGAAGATCGTGAAGCCAGGACTGAGACAAGGCGAAGCAAGACAAAACGAAAGAGAGATGAGTCTAAAAATGAAAAAGACAATGAGGACAAAAGGCAGAGGAAGGTGAAGCAGAAGAAAGAGAAGGTTGAAGATAAAGACGACATAGTGGACAGGTTTGAGTTTGAAGGAGAGGATTCTGTAGCAAACTGGTTTGATGAGTTTAGGATTAATCGGAATACCATCCCAGAGAGTTCAGATGAAGAGGAAGATCCTGTTGTGATTAGAGATAGGAAAATTAGGATGGGAACTAATGATAAGTTAGCCATTGGACGAACATTCTTCACAGGGTTTGAGTTCAAAGAGGTTGTGTTACATCATGCTTTGAGGTCGAGAGAAAACATTAGACAAGATAGATGGGGGAAGGACAAAATCGGTTTTAGATGTGCTCAGGATAAGACATGTGACTGGAAAGTCTACTGCGCATTCGACAAGAATCGGCAATTGTGGGTTTTGAGAACTAAATGTGGTTATCATAGATGCACCCCTAATGGGAAATGCAAGTTATTGAAGAGTCCTGTGATTGGGAAGCTTTTCATGGATAAATTGAGGATGCAACCTAAATACATGCCTCTTGATATTCAAAGACACATTAAAGAGCAATGAAACCTACTGAGTTTTATAGGACAAGTGCAGAGAGGAAGACCTCTAGCTTTGAAGTGGCTGCAAGATGAATATGCTCAGCATTTTGCTCACCTTAGAGGTTATGCGGCTGAAATCATTGATTCAAATCCAAGATCCACAACGATAGTTGATACAATTCCAGTTGCTGATGGTGAAGTGGTTAAAGATGTTTTTAACCGGTTTTATGTGTCTCTTGGAGCAATGAAAAAAGGTTTCTACTATTGTCGGCCTATCATTGGGATTGATGGAACTTTTCTTAAACAAGCCGTCAAAGGTTGTCTATTGACTGCTATTGCTCATGATGCTAACAATCAGATATACCCAATTGCGTGGGCAGCTGTACAAACTGAAAATGCTGACAACTGGATGTGGTTTCTGAAACTACTAAAAGATGATTTGAATCTAAAGGATGGGAAGGATTATGTCATTATATCAGATCGTTCTAAAGTAAGTTTTCATGTTAGTTCCCCTGATTCTTTAATTTGTCTTGTATCATTGTTCTTTGCTAATGCTTATTTTCTATAATTATGAGTTCTGTGAAGAGTGAGTTACCAAATGCTGAACACAGGATGTGTGTGAAGCACATGGTGGATAACCTGAAGACTAAGCATGGTAAGAAAGACTTGCTTAAAGAACGTGTGTGGCAATTAGCTTGGAGTTACAGCCATGCACAATTTCAAGCAAATTTGAACAAGCTTAGAGCATATGATTTATCTTTGTATGATGATGTGATGAAAGATGATCCAAAGAGCTGGTCAAGAGCCTACTATAGGGTAGGAAGCAGTTGTCAGGATGTGGACAACAATGCAACAGAGTCTTTTAACTCCACAATTGTCAAAGCAAGGGCAAAGGCATTAGTTCCAATGTTGGAAACTATAAGAAGGCAGGCAATGAGAAGGATTACTAAGAGAAATCTGAAAATAACCAAATGGAAAAAGAGGTTGTCTGAATATGCAACAGAGATTCTGGAGGAAGAGAAAGAACATGCTATGCTCTGTGAAATCACAAAAGGAACACACGGGCGATTTGATGTTTTTTTGGATGGGAACTCACACTTTGTGAACTTGATAACCGGTAAAAGGGAGTGTTCTTGCTGCAAGTGGCAAATTACATGGATTCCATGTGAACATGCTTATGAGACAATCTTAGATATTGATAAGGATGTTTTCAGAATGTGTTGCAGGTTTTTTTTATTTTCATACCTGTTGCAGGTTTTTTGTTTTTCAGAAAATGTTGCAAGTTATCTTTGTTTCAGAATATGTTGTAGACTTTTTTTTTCAGAATGTGTTGCAGATTTTTTTTAGAATATTTTGTAGGCTCTGTTTTTTTCAGAATGTGTTGCAGTTTTTTTTTGTTTTAGAATATGTTGCAGGCTCTGTTTTTTTCAGAATGTGTTGCAGATTTTTTTTTTGTTTTAGAATATGTTGCAGGTTCTTTTTTTCAGAATGTGTTGCAGGTTTTTTGTTTCAGAATATGTTGCAGGCTATATTTTCTTCAGAATGTGTTGCAGGTTTTTGTTTTGCCTTTTGTTATGCTATTATCTTTAAACCACTTGTCTCTTAAACCACATTCAATCCAAATTGATCAACACATACAGACTCTTACACATAGCCATATAAGAGATCTCACAATTACAATAGCAACACCTATTGTCTTCGAAGCTATCATAACTATCACCCAATTCCTCATTTGCAATCATGACTTTTTTGTCAAAATTCTTCTCAAGGATTTATTTCTGAAGCTCCAAATTTGTCTTCCACTCACTAACATCATTTGCTACTTTCTTACACTTCTCATCAACCACATTTATTTCGTCTAACAAAGCATCATCCACCAAAATGAACAAATGTTCCTCTTTCTTCTTCTAATACACATACAATCCATTCAATATATCAGTTCAATCAAGAATTTAAATGAAAAAATGAATGTACTCATTGCATTTAACCATCTCCAGAATCTCGGCTAAGGTTTCTCCACACCAACAACTCGTCGGAACACCATGAGTAGCTTCTCGATTAGCTAAACGGAGACTCCGAAGAGTAGCTCATGATTTTTTTTGAGATACGATTTTTGGAGAACCCAGAATCCCCAAATCAATTTTTTTTAATAAGCTACACTGTTACCGTCACGGAATATTTAATCAACATCGTATGGTGAAGGCAAACGTGAAACAGTAATCGCGATTTTCTGGTTTAATATGGTTTAGTAATCGTAAATCTCAGTCTTGATTGAATGTGTATGATTATTAATTTTAAAAAAAGTTTATGTTGTTTTGTACAGAAATTATAAGTTTGTGTTGGTTTATGAAGAGTTAAAAAGTACATGTTGTAATGCTAAGAATGGAGTAAGTAGAGGTTGATATATAACGCCGACCCAAATATTTTACATTTTTGAATAAGAATTTGCACTTATTTGTTTAGACAAGATATCTTAACAAACTTGGATTTGATATGCATTAAGATTACATATCACGATTTACTTTCTATAATAATGTCACATATCACATGGTCTCTCTCTCACTAAACAAGTTTCCAAGTTTTTGTACTAACCTCCAATTATTTTTAACAAGAATTCTTGATTTCAAATCATTCTTGTTCAACAACAACTTCCATTTATGGATCTGCCCTAATCAGTTTTTTTTTTTTACCTCAAAACACCATACTTTATTACGCTAGATCGAATTGGTTAGCCTCATGAGCCAACCATTCCGGAATCTGCGAGCTAACATGGGAAAAAATTGTTCCACGTACTCGAGCGCTCTTGGAAAGGCAGTCGGCACGGACATTTCTTGTTCTAGCAATATGTGTGATTGAAAAAACATAAAAACTTTTTCTCAACCTAGTGAAGTTTTCCAGCTCCGTAGCAAAAGCTGGCCAGTCTTCCATCTCATCGAGTATCTTGGGAATACTTGAACAGTCTGTTTCAAATCTCACTTTATCATAGCCTCTTAAGAGCACCGTCTCCATCGCCCAAAGCAGTCCGTCCAGCTCAGCTTGGAGGGGGGTAAGTTGTCGTGAGGGTCCTTTGATACCGTATACCGTTTGTGGGGCACCTTTCAGCTCAAAACCCAGACCTGTTGTACCATCGGTATCCTTCCAAGAAGCGTCGAAACGACACACTCGTGCATCGCCTTGTGTTGCCCTCGCGACTGGTTCCTCCGTCTCATCCTCCTCTATCTCTGCTCTTCCCATTTCATGAGCTAGCTTCCAGTTGACAGCTTCTGAGTATGCAGTGTCTCGCATGTCCGGCGGCAGTATGTCTTTGTTATTAAAGACCTTATCGTTCCTGGACTTCCATATGTACCAAAGTAACCATGGGAACACCTCTACCAGAGAAAATTCGATACCTTGGTCCGTTGCACCCCAGAAGAGGAAATCAAGATTTGAGTACAAGGATGAACACGGGGCTGTCGGAATATGCGATAATGCCCATACCTGGAGGGCTGGTGGGCATTCGAACAATACGTGGTTTATTGACTCCTCATAAGCACCGCATCTCGGGCATGTTCTATCTGTTCCACAGTGACGATCAGCTAACCGGCTACAGGAGGCAATACAACCAGATATCGCCTGCCAAATGAAATGTTTAATCTTTCTCGGCGACTTAAGCTTCCACACTTGACTCTTTAACTTTGTTAGACTTGGCTCAAGTACCTCCTGACACCCTATAGTCTCTTCTGTTGCAACTCGATACCCCGATTTCACCGTGTAATGGCCTGACCTCGTATGTATCCAGACATAATCATCCAACATAAATGTTTTACTTGGTTTTAAACCTAATATCAAGTGAATATCTTGAGGATCCATTAGATCGTGCAGTTTTTCATGTTTCCACTCCTTTTTCTCGAAATCAATAAGGTGATTACGTAGAGATTAGGGTCTTTAGGTCCACCGTTTTCCTTCGCCGGCCTAGCAGGTATTGTGGGGATCCAGTTATCAACCCCGACTCGTGTGCTGAAACCTGACCTGACGTTTTTTCAGAGGTCTTTTTGAAGCAGAGATTTTGCCGCCATAATACTACGCCACCCAAAGGATGGAAAATTTGCCTTCTTTACATCCATCGGTTCGAATACCGGAGATAGCGTCCTTTAAGAACTCGACAGAGAAGTGAATTCAGATATCTAAGCAGTCGCCATAATTGTTTTGCTAATAGTGCCAGATTGAATTCTTTGAGGTCTCGAAAGCCTAGACCTCCTTTATCCACCGGGACACAAATTTTGTCCCAAGAAATCCAATGAAGGCCCTTACTATTAGACTTGGTACTCCACCAGAATTTAGCAATGGCTCCCCTAAGTTTACCGATGATATTTTGAGGCAACAAGAAGCAGGACATAACGTAAGACGGGAAAGCTTGAGCTACCGATTTTATGAGAACCTCTTTACCTCCTTTCGATAAGAGCTTTGCCGACCATGCGTTAGTTCTTGAGTTCAGTCTATCGTGTACAAAGGAGAATACTTGTTGTTTAGATCCACAAATTGATTCTGGTAATCCCAGATACATTCCCATGCCTCCCTCTTTTGTGATACCAATGGCCTCTTTGAGCTCTGTTTTCGTGGCCGATGGAACTCTATTGCCAAAAAGAATGCCCGACTTCTCACGGTTTAGTTGTTGACCCGATGCCAAGCCATAGCTATTAATAATTTTCAAAAGCTCAGTACACTGCTGGATATCCGCTTTGCAGAAGAAAAGACTATCATCAGCAAATAGCAGGTGTGATACCGGGGGACTTCCTTGTGCAATTTTTAGACCCGTAAGGCGACCTTCTTCTTCAGCCCCTTTAAGTTGGGCAATCAAAGCTTCGATGCATATGATAAACAGGAAGGGAGAGAGGGGATCTCCCTGCCGTAGTCCCCTAGACGGTACTCTATGTTTCCTTTTGCCTCTCCATTTAGGAGGACTTTGTAAGAGACGGTAGTGATACAGCTCATGATCCAGCCAATCCATTTCCTATCAAAACCCAGCTTCCTCATCACCGCTTCTAGAAAGGACCACTCTACCCGATCATAGGCCTTGCTCATATTCGTCTTAATGGCTACAAATTTTGAGCGACACGTAGGGTTTGTCCTCAAAGCATGGAAATTTTCCTGCGCCAGTAGGATAGTATCTGTGATTAAACGCCTAGCCACAAAGGCCGATTGTGTCTTCGAAATAACCTTCGGGAGAGTTTTCCGCATCCGGTTGCTAAGTACCTTGGCGATGATTTTATAGATCACATTGCAAAGGCTTATCGGCCTGAATTCCGTCATAGCTCTCGGTCTCTCATTCTTCGGGATCAGACAAATATTGGTTTGATTAAGCCTTGGGTCAAGAATCCCCGTTTCAAAGAACTCCCGCACCATAGAGATGATATCCTTCCCTACCACATGCCAGAACTTCTGGTAGAAAAGACTTGTCATTCCGTCTGGTCCAGGGACTTTGTCTGGGTTTATCCCAAATAATGCTTTCTTGATCTCGCCATCCGATGGTTCACGAGTGAGCATACTATTCGTTTCCGGGGAGATTTTCTCAGTAACATACTGGAGGACCTCTTCAATACCACTTATATTCGAAGCGGAGAAGAGCATTTCAAAGAAGCTAATCGCCACCTTTTCAATATCTGCGTCCGATTCCGCGAGGCTTCCTTCTTCATTCTCAATACTAAGGATCCGGTTTCGGGCTCGTCTTTGTTTAGTGGTCGCATGGAAGTATTTGGTATTCCGATCACCCTCGCGCATCCACGTTGCCCGACTCTTTTGTCTCCAGTAGATCTCCTCGTCCCGGAAAGCTGCGCAAAGTTGCCATTTTAACTGCAGCTCCTCTTCTGTTGTAACCGAGTCCAAACCTTGGGCTTCATCAATTTTAGTTTTAAGCTCATCGATCTTTCTTTCTGAATTGGATGGGTTGTTCTTCTTCCATCGGGAGATAGCTTTACGGCATTTTACAATCTTAGTATGTAAATCTAGAGGGCCCGAATGGTTCTCTTCTTTCCAGCTATCCTCGATCAGTTTTCGGAACCCTTTTTTGGAACCTTTTATCGAACTCGATCACTAATCAGTTGATAATTTCACTTTGTTGAAACTTAATTAATTTATAATCTGTTATCAGAAAGAAAAATTATGGGAAAAAATGATTTATTTGACTGAGACATGTAATCTAGTAGTTCCTATTTGAGTCGTCGCTATATCACCATCAAAAAATCAAATTTGCAGTATTACTGACAAAAAAACTTAGATAAATATAAAATTTTGGTTATTTTTGGTAAAACATAAAGAGAGTGTTGGTTGGATCCAAAACTTATTTGAGTATGAGAAAATAGATCGGATTTGGCATCTGATATAAATAGTGTGTATACTAGCTATATCTACCAATATGGGAAAATTCGTTACAAATTCGACTTCATTATACACTATGGTGTTTTCACATTCACCAAACAAAAAGTGAAAAAACATAGCACCGCCCAAATTAAAGAGACAACATGGGCTCTTCGTGATAAAACGATTTCGACTGTTTCAAAATTAAACCAACAAGCATATTCATTTCCTCTTCCACATTTTATGACACATCCATCGATCATTGTTTCTCTTTCAATCAAAAGATTTTTTTTTCTTTTCACTTTTTTCACCTTTTGGAAGAAAATAAATTTACAAGCATTTCTCAAAGTTGTCATGGCCTTGTAGTCTTTTGAAAGATGAGTCATGACTCATGAGTAGTACTTTGATTGATTTGCCAATCTAGCACCAAGCCATGTCTGTTTTGTAACTGTCTCTTATTAATTTGATTATCTGCCCTTTGAGATGACTTAAGAGACCAAAATATATATAGTCAATACGCTAAAAGATTGGGACGTTCTTGTATATAGATATTTCATAGTATTAATCATATAAAGTTACAAATAAGGTTCGACTTCAGTCTCTAGTCTCTACTCACTAACCCTCGGATATGTACTATTTATATTTAAGAGTAAGCTAATTACTTCTAAACTTCTAATACGATCAGCTCCCTGAAAGTTGCATCCAAGTTTCTCTTGTGAACATGTTTTAATCTCTTCCCAAAGAGAATGGAACTTGAGTTTTTATTCATCTTTTTTAGAAAAGACCAGCTCAAGGTTACAATGCATATTGTTGAAAAAAACCTAATGCTCCACATATTGATTAAATTACAAGTTACAACAAGCAATTGCAACGCCCTTGATCCATGTATCATGGATGAATCTATTTAGCGGCTCCAGGGTAATCCACTGGCTTGGATGAAAGATCCGATAGAGATGCAGCCTCGATACACTTGGTACGTGGTAGTGAAAGACTCCGGTGCATCCTACACCGGAAAGAACCAGGGTGAGTGGTTGGCGAGCAAAGGCAGTTGGTCTTATTCATGCTTGTCTGACCGGTTACCCCACCGGAGCCACCCGCTTCGGCCGTAGAATTGCCATCAGCAGGAATTTCAACCTTCATAGTTCCTTTGTCGTTTCCCATTTTTTGGCTTTCACTAATGAGTCATGAGCGATATAAAGAGTTAATGTATTATGTATGAGAAACCATTTACCAAGGCGTTTCACTAAAACAGGGTTTTCCTTAATGCGGTATAATTATTAAACCATGTAGTGAAAATGATTTACTAGACCACTTATTAAAGAGATTGTAAATAAATATTTTGCTTATAGTATATTTCTTTTACGTTACGTTTTAGTAGAATAAAAATGAGATTTTACCCAAGCGAGAAGCGAAAGTGTAAAAAAATGTTTGAGCTTAATTAGTTTTTGGTTTTGTTTTTACAAAGAAAAACTGACAGTTTTGGTATTATAGTTCTGATTATTTAACGTAATCAATTGGTCGTAACTAAAGTCTTTAAGACTAACGTCTAAATTATGACTTAAACAAGGATAGCAATTAGCACAGAGATGGGATGTTTTAAAAAAAAAAAATCACAAGAGGTTTGATTGATATTATGGATGCAATGTTTGAACCTAATTGCAAAACTGGTGGTTACACATCTCAAGACAACAAACCACATCATCGAAGAAGATATATGGAGACCCTAATTAAGTAATAATAATCTGAACAAAGAATATATAATACGTATCAGCGGGATCATTTAGAGTAATGGATCGACATACCTACCTCTGATCTGTGTGGATGATCAAAGTTGAAGTTGAAGAGGAAACAATCCAAAAGGAGTTTTTATTCGTTTTTCTGAATCGTTCTTCTTCCAAATTTATATTCTCTTCTTCTTCCTTTGTGTTTTTAATTTGGGTCACCACGGGGGAATGATGATGCACTACAACATCAAAAGCCAACTGTACACTTTTAATATTTTTTTTTCCATAATGTTTTTTTTTGTTTCAACCATTCTTATCCCAAATGCCCATCATTGATCATTGTGATTGAGTGGTCCCGCTCCTTTATTGTCTTTAGCGGCGTGTCTAAACCCGAGATTTATCCGGTGGTAGGGGTCGGGTCCGATCAGATCATGAATCGTGTTAAAAAAATAACTGAGTTTGTATAATAAACACAAACTTGAATATTTTTCTTCTATAAACTAAAACTACAAAAAATGATATTTACATTCGAAGATATCAAAAGAAAATATTCTTAAATAACATAAAATTTTCGATTTTCTATGTCAAATAAATAATTTCCATTTCTTTAAAATATTTCTTTGATATTTTGGGATAAATTTAATCATAAATGAAACTCTACTTTATCTTTATTTAACTACAAAAAAAAACTTTAAACATCAGAATATTAAAATGATCACATTTTTAATACATTAATTCTTTTTTTTTTTTGATCAAAGAGATGTTATCATTTCATTCAAGCAGAAAGTAACATACAAGAAAAAGATAATTTAAAGTATATTACATGGTAAGCTAAATCAAAGCATAGAGCAATAAAATGACAAGATAGATAGGGGCATTCGATGTGAAAAGCTTGAGAGATGTGAACCACCTGCTTAGGAGCAAAATGGAACTTGTGAGATCAAGACAAAACGATGTAGACTCCATGAGCAAGTCCAAGGAGTAGTGAGCCACTATCTTGAGATTTCGAAGACTGGGCAGAGATGAAACTAGCACGGCTGAGTTGCCAAAGGGTCGAGCAGGGGTGCTAAGGCTCTGATAACCGGTTACTACAAATGTAGTTGTTAGTCTAAGGTTGCTAGAACAGGACTTAAAGAGGTTGTGGTAACCACTTCTCCTTGGAGTGAGGATCATAATGCCACTAGTCTTCAAGCTAATATGAGGGGACTTCAAAAAGTAGTTGAATATCGGTTTAAAGATCTTTGAGCTTAGGCAAGGTATAGGTAGAGAGTTGGTGAAGAATCGGTAACCCCCACTCCTTAGAGGTGGGATCATAATGCCAAGCTTCCCCAAACTATCTCCTTCTAGAGGGTCATCCTTAAATGATTCTAGTAACAGGATTCTTAGCAAACTCTTGGACCAATAAAGCAACAAATGCTGATTAAGGTTCACTAGCAGTCTTCGGACTAGCGGTATGCTTAAGCTAAGCAACCATTGTCTAGAAAGGAGAAGAGTGGGATTCAGACTAGACCTAGTTACAAGTTGACACTGGAACAGTTGGCCTAACGGTAATATGTAGGATAAAGGAACAGGGAGAGCCAACAATAGAGATAAACCGATTGGCAGATCAACATCAATATCAAAGAGCTGCACTGCAAGCTTCCAAACCAAGCAAAATAACTGGTCTTGACACAAGGAGGATTCAACCACAACCGAAGCATCTAGGGATCTGCTACCGAGTGTAACTCGACTTGACCAAGCAGGATACACAAATACTAATCGATTTGGTCTGATTATGCAATTAAGGTCATGGGGTCTAAGACAATTCCAGGTCAGGGATGACTTATACTTATAGTTTAACCATCGCAAACTATCTTCCAGGGTTTGAATATAAGATTGGGGAATAGACCTGGGACAGAGGATTACCGAGAGAGAAGTAGAGGCCACCAAGGAGGACGATTTCTTCGTCAAGTGGCTCACCGGTGCCAGCGTCAAGACAGAGCTTTCGTCCAGCTGCAGCCAAGCAAAGTACTTGGTGAGAGGATTTGGATCTGAGGAGCGATAAGATGTGATAATTGACGGCTTAAGGGGGTGGTGTGATAGACGAAGACCGAGCCTAGGGGGACACTGGAGGATCTCTCGATCAATACCAAAGCAGTGAGGACTCGATGTAAAGGATTCACCGAGGGGAGTAGCCAGGTGCGGAGGCGGAAAGGATGGTTCAAGCTGATGCAACGGCGGAGATGAGATCTGGAATCTCAGCATATCTCCGGGAGGACTGAAACTGAAAGCGAGTAGACTACAGAGAAAGAGGAGGCCACGGAGATGAAGAATCCAAGACCCAGAGACACCGATCGGATTCAGCACCGTCGGGGGAGCAGATCTCGGNGGTGGTTGTGCCAGAGAGAAAAAGGAGGCTAGGGCGAACTTCTCATAACTACAACTTTTTTAATACATCCATTCATGCTTTTATTTTTATATTACTACTAGGATAGTATCCACGCCGCGGGATTGTTTTTGTATTTTGTTTTTATTTTAATTATTTTTAAGATTATTTTTGTATGTTGTTTATAATAATAACAAAAAAAGAAGTCAATCTGTTGATTGATTATCATTTCTCAATTTTTTTTTACCTTAAAAAATCTAATTTGTCAAAAGACAATATTTATATATTAAAAAACTCTAGATCCCAAAAAGCTAAAACCATACTGAAATGAAACAAAATCCACCTCAAATCAAACCAAAAAGTATTTTAATATCCACCTCTATCGCATATTCGTAATCACATCAAAGTTATACTTGATCAAAATTACGAGTAAATAAAAATGTTCATGATGTAACATCAAAACTACGAGTAAATAAAAATGAAGAAAAGAGTTTGACCTATGGGTTCCTAGTTTCAATCTCTTCATCAAAGAAACATCTTTATTATTCTTGCTCCATCGTGAAGCTTTTCGAACAAAGATAAAAGTGTTCTTTACTCTTGTGGTCTTTTAGTCTGCATTTTTAGTATTTGTAAAACTGTAACATCTCTTCTTCCAAAGGATAAGTCTTGCCTACAATCACAAGTTAACCTCTTACTCTTTATCTTCCGTCACAGCTTTTTCATTCTCAGCATTGTCTCCACTTGTTTTAACCTCTGACTTTGTATCTTCCGTCACAGCTTTTTGATCATCTTTTTTATCTCAGTATCTATCTCCATTTCTTTGGTACAGACATATCCTCATCTTTCATAACTTCTTGTGTTTCCTTACCTCCATAATTCTCCTTCTCTTTTTTCCAGCCATAGCCTCTGTTGGCTTTTCAAGAAAACAAGTGTTGTTTGATGTTGGATATACGGTTGCCTTTGTATCTTCCCCCATATGTAAAGACATTTCAGTAGATCCTTTCACCAAATACACTTCTTGTTGTAATCAAAGCATGTGGATGAAAAATAAGTTCAAAAGATTATATTGCTGCAACAAGTAGAAATTAATGTTCCGTATAAAGAAACTCAACATCTGTCGAACCAAATCCAGACCCAAGGAGTAGGAAAAAAGGAATTCAATCTCATAAAAATGCATTGACCTCGCATTGGCGTATATGCAACAACAAAAAACTAACTCCACAAACAAAAATCCAGAAGTTGGCTAGTCAACAATAAAATAAAATTAATTTAGATTTCATTTGTGATCCATAATTATCTCTTATTCCCACTTGAGATCTGAAAAATGAAGAACTAAATGGAAATTTTGATTGGAGAGTTCGAGATTACACAAAGAGTTTGAAAATCAAGCAAGTCATTTAAAAAACCAAATCTCAAATCTCAAAGGTTCATCATTTATCCTCACTTCAAATACATTCTGGAGAAGCAAAAATTATTTAGGTAAGTTGCTTCGTTAGCATTACCTCTTTGAGAACACAAAGCACATGAATTAAATTCAAAATTTTATACTAATCAATTAAAGTCATTCTGAATCTGGAGAAAAAGGATAGAAGATTCACTTACCCAGAATCGAAGAGGAGATATATACATTGACGCATGCACCTCTACAATTCTTTTTCTCCTTCCTCCTCACCCTCGTTATTGTTGTTTCTTCTATGATTTTAACTTGCAATACTGCAATATTGTAACTTGCAATATTCGACAACAACATCATATGAGAGCTGCCAATTACAAATCAATTAAAATCTAAATTACAAATCCAATTAGAAAAGAAGAAGAAATCGCAAACGACACTTAAAAGAAGCTCGTCGGAATCGAGGTTCATTCCCATGTAAACCCTCCTAGAAGCACCACAACCGATTAATTCCCCATTCCTACACCGAATCTACGACGGTTCTTCCTTTCTAGGAGCAGGAAGTCCAGGAGGCGGCTTTGTCGAGAGGCCGATATGAGAGCTACNATATTGTAACTTGCAATATTCGACAACAACATCATATGAGAGCTGCCAATTACAAATCAATTAAAATCTAAATTACAAATCCAATTAGAAAAGAAGAAGAAATCGCAAACGACACTTAAAAGAAGCTCGTCGGAATCGAGGTTCATTCCCATGTAAACCCTCCTAGAAGCACCACAACCGATTAATTCCCCATTCCTACACCGATCTACGACGATTCTTCCTTTCTAGGAGCAGGAAGTCCAGGAGGCGGCTTTGTCGAGAGGCCGATATGGGAGCTACAGATACTTGAGTTAATCTTCCCGACGAATCCGCTAAGACCTTCGCCGCTATTACCATCAGTTTTGGCTAAAAAAAAATACAATACTAAAATTGGACGATAGAAAGAAGAAGAAATCAATGTGTCTTTCGCAAAAAAAAAATGAGTTGTATTAATTGTTATAATTTGATTGGTTACAGATTTTTTCTGATGTGTCAAATAAAGATAAGTTGTATTAATTGTTATAATTTGATTGGTTATAGATTTTTCTGATATGTCAAAAAAAGATGAGTTGTATTAATTGTTATAATTTGATTAGTTACAGATTTTTTTAATGTGTCAGTCTATGCTTCAATATAAAAGCTGAGTCCTGGTTAAAAACAAGAAGTTTTATTATATTGATACCATATTTTTAAAACTAAAACCCAAAACTTGTTGAACCTAATAATGTTGGAAAAAGACATGATAACTAAAACGACTAAATTTTTTTTTTAAAGTCCCTAAAACGCATCGAAATTTTTTACAACCAATTGACCAACCAAGATACTGGAATCTAGTTGGTCAGAAGAGATTTATTTATTTTTTGTAAAACCTATACTTGCCACATCGACATCTTTGGATAATACGAATCTTCATGTTCTGTTGGTCAAAAATATAAAAGAAAGAACATTGTACACGACACAATACAAAAAAAATTACCTAATGATTGATCAAACCTTCGCAAGAGTTTATCCGCTAAAACAAATGGTTTTTGTTGACTGGAGCTTATAGTCTAGATCACATCTAATCATTTGTGTCATATCCCGAGAGAGAAACTCGAGACTGATACCAAACTAAACTATAGCTCCAGTCCATCTTGTAGTCTAGACAATTAATATATCTCATGGACTCTCTCGATCAAGTGGCATCCCCGGCCGTAGTTATGAAATACAAAAGATTTGCTAAAGTTAGCAATTTTATTTTCCTAGTGGTTATTGTGATTAAAAGAAAAAAAAACTTGTCGTGGCTTATTGTCTTATTGAGATAAGTCTAAGACATTGGAACTTAGCACCTTGTATGGGGCGATTCCATGAATGTCAAAAGTGGACAATTTGATGATATGGACCAAAGCCGAGGAAAAATAATGGTAATCGAAACGTGTAAGCTTTAAAGCCAAAAAAAAAAAAAGGAACACACGAGTGTAATGCGTTTGCATTAACGAGTGATCAAAAGAAACGTCTCAAAAGGGATATCCACTAGAAACTTCTAATTGACCAACGACTTGAGCCCGTCCACATGGCAGCCTTTTTAGTCTCTCAACGTTTAAAACAACCCGACTCTTTAATTTATCCAATTTCCAATAACAAACTTATTAAAACAAAGGTCAAATTTAACGATATACGTTAGGAGACTCTTCACAAATGTTTCAACGTTACCGACACGTAACCAGAGTTCACCGAACACCGTCCTTCGTTTTGTTTATAAAACAAGAGATAGGTAAAGATAGAAAGAGTCGTCTCTCTGAAATCACAAAACCCTTACTTTGTTTTATATTCTGGAGTTGAGACTAATCTGGCGTTGCCCACCAAACCTAACTTCGCTTCTACTTCACACAAAACTCGTGTCGTCCTGTCTTGTACACAGAAGAACGTAGTTTATAAAGAGGTTCTCTTTTGTTTCTGTTTCTTTAGTGTCGGGTTTGAGTAAAGATGGAGAACAAGGCCAATAATGGAAACGAGGAAGGTCCAATAATACATAGCCAAGTGGTGAAGATAAAGAAAGAGTTTGAGAAGATAAGGCAACCGTCCCTGCAGCAGCCGGAGATGAGGAGGGTTCTTAGCGAGATCAAAAGGCGTCAACGTTCACGTTCTCCTCTTGGTTTAGGGGAGAGATCTATTTCCGTTGGATATTGATCCATGGTTGTTGACTTTGTAATATCGAGAGAGAGGTTAAAAAAAAAAAAAAAAAGAGAGGGGTATAGACGTATAGTAGATGTGGTTTCTAAAAGTTAGTTGACAGGTTTTGTTGTATATATTTTGCTATGTAAATACTCTTTGGTATGAATATGATGGATACGTTTCCCCTCTTTGTATAGTAAAACTCTGTTTCACTTCTCTTTCGATCTACCTTAATAACCTTGCTATGGTTTTGATTTTCGGAATCGGTAGTTTAACCCGGTTGAAGCCAAAATCAGTCTTTGGGGAAGTTGGACCAGGTCAAGAGGAAGTCGGACAAGATCAGTTTGAACACAAGCCAGCGAAGAAGACTACATTTACTGTATCGCTCTTGGCCTGGAACTACGTTACTATAAAATATCGAAAAGAAATAAAAGTAAGATAACTACTCTATAATAAATCTTGCTTCAACAATTAAACATAAGAAACTAGCGCAAGAGGGTTCGGTCTCTGACATAAACAAAAGCAAAGAGCTTCTCTTCAAACNCTCATGGACTCTCTCGATCAAGTGGCATCCCCGGCCGTAGTTATGAAATACAAAAGATTTGCTAAAGTTAGCAATTTTATTTTCCTAGTGGTTATTGTGATTAAAAGAAAAAAAAACTTGTCGTGGCTTATTGTCTTATTGAGATAAGTCTAAGACATTGGAACTTAGCACCTTGTATGGGGCGATTCCATGAATGTCAAAAGTGGACAATTTGATGATATGGACCAAAGCCGAGGAAAAATAATGGTAATCGAAACGTGTAAGCTTTAAAGCCAAAAAAAAAAAAAGGAACACACGAGTGTAATGCGTTTGCATTAACGAGTGATCAAAAGAAACGTCTCAAAAGGGATATCCACTAGAAACTTCTAATTGACCAACGACTTGAGCCCGTCCACATGGCAGCCTTTTTAGTCTCTCAACGTTTAAAACAACCCGACTCTTTAATTTATCCAATTTCCAATAACAAACTTATTAAAACAAAGGTCAAATTTAACGATATACGTTAGGAGACTCTTCACAAATGTTTCAACGTTACCGACACGTAACCAGAGTTCACCGAACACCGTCCTTCGTTTTGTTTATAAAACAAGAGATAGGTAAAGATAGAAAGAGTCGTCTCTCTGAAATCACAAAACCCTTACTTTGTTTTATATTCTGGAGTTGAGACTAATCTGGCGTTGCCCACCAAACCTAACTTCGCTTCTACTTCACACAAAACTCGTGTCGTCCTGTCTTGTACACAGAAGAACGTAGTTTATAAAGAGGTTCTCTTTTGTTTCTGTTTCTTTAGTGTCGGGTTTGAGTAAAGATGGAGAACAAGACCAATAATGGAAACGAGGAAGGTCCAATAATACATAGCCAAGTGGTGAAGATAAAGAAAGAGTTTGAGAAGATAAGGCAACCGTCCCTGCAGCAGCCGGAGATGAGGAGGGTTCTTAGCGAGATCAAAAGGCGTCAACGTTCACGTTCTCCTCTTGGTTTAGGGGAGAGATCTATTTCCGTTGGATATTGATCCATGGTTGTTGACTTTGTAATATCGAGAGAGAGGTAAAGATTAAAAAAAAAAAAAAAA
>NC_025700.1:14908019-14920321 GCF_000633955.1 Camelina sativa
ATTAAAAAAAAAAAAAAAAAGGAGCTAGATGTGGTTTCTAATAGTTAGTTGACAGGTTTTGTTGTATATATTTTGCTATGTAAATACTCTTTGGTATGAATATGATGGATACGTCTACCCTCTTTGTGTACTAAAACTCTGTTTCACTTCTCTTTCGATCTACCTTGCTATGGTTTTGATTTTCGGAATCGGTAGTTTAACCCGGTTGAAGCCAAAATCAGACTTTAGGGAAGTTGGACCAGGTCATGAGGAAGTCGGACCAGATCAGTTTGAACACAAGCCAGTGAAGAAGACTACATTTATCATGCTCTTGGCCTGGAACTATGTTGATATACAATATCGAAAAGAAATAAAAGAAAAAAAACTACTCTATAATAAATCTTGCTTCAACAATTAAACATTAGAAACTAGCCCAAGAGGGTTCGGTCTCTGACATAAACAAACAAAAGCAAAGAGCATCTCTTCAAACAAATTATGGAAGTCATTGAAAGACACCAAGCACGGTATGATGTATGAATCTCGATTTACATGACATGTATGTGAGAGATATTGTAACTACAACTAAAGAAAAATTTCGTGAGACGAAAAAGATGTAGTTCCACTAACCCGCAATAGAAAGATTATTGGTTCGGTAGCAAAGCACATGGAGCTTATATGTTTTCTTGTGTCAAAGAAGATCCAATTTGAAGCATTAGAGGATAAACTGGACTGAACTCTTTGTCCCCTCTCGACCTGATCTTCACTGCATAATCATCCAAAGTTGCTTTAACACCCTTCCAGATCTGATCCTCTCTTTGGTTATCAAGCCACAGTGAGTACTGCTTAGGACTCAGTCTGTTCTTTTGCATTGGTGATTCTAACTCGTCTGGGCCTCTTGTATAGAGATGATGTAGGACGATACTTGGTGGTAGATCCTGGATGAGAGGAGATGATCCCATTTGTGATGTTTCCAGGAAGATCAACGGCCTAAACGCTCTAAGAGCTCTGTACGGTGCTCCGAGTTGTTCTACGGGAAACAAATTCTGTCCCACTGCTAGTTCCAGCTCCGCCATGTCTTTTGCCATCCTGAGTTTTCCCCATTCTGAAAGTGGTCGCACAAGGGAAGCATGTCTGATGTAGAAGATTAAAACCCTAGAAGCCATTTGTCTTGCTAGTCTAGTGCAGATCGATTCTGTCCTTGCAGTGTTGGCGGTCGCTGCGGAAGGCAATAGTCTAGATAGGAACTCACTGCGGAAGTGAAGAATCGATCTCTGCAACTCCTCCATGTATGAGGAAGCGTTGTTGTCCATGGCAGCATCATCAACACCAAAGTTTTGATCATGGATTTGAAGAATGCATGACTCGAGCTGGTCTCGCATAGCTTTAAATAAAGGTGTAACTGGCTCACATGCCGCATCATAGATTGCAGCCAGATTAGGAGACAATACATCAGCAGCAATGCTAGGAAGGTCCGCTACCATGGATGAGATATGTGTGTGGATTCCTTGCAAATGCTGACATAATGTGAAGTTCCTGATCTGTGTTGAAGTTGCAGGACCTGATATCTGGCGCGTCTCAGGGCCTGTAGAAATCTGCCATATAAGTGTAGCTGTGTGTCAGACATAGAAGCATACATAGCAGTCTAACTTCCTTACACAGCTTAGCACCAAATTATGCAGCTAGTTAACATTTGCTTCACAGAGGAAGATGTGTAGCTCTTAAAGGACAGTGGGTACCAATGACCACCACCAAGTGAGAAGAAAAACAAAAGAGAAAAGAAGTTTATCATACCTGGCACTCAGCTCGTTGAGCTAGGTTACTAAGGGCCTTTCCTATCTCACGCAAAACTAGAAGAGTCAAACGAGCATCTGGATGAACAGCCTCAATCTCATCTTGAATGTGTGATAATACCTGTGAGATCTGATCTTTTGAAGGTAAACTCCCACGGCTCGACATAGGGAATATGGAGTTCACAAGGTCTGACAAGCGGCCAAAGCATAGGGATAAGAAAGCAGTCTGGAATATTGCAATGCATGCAACCATTTGTTCTTTCCTTTCTAAATTAATAGCAGGTAACACTCCCTTCACATCCGTGTTAAAAGAAATCCTTTCAAGGAGGTTTTCTATCATAGAAACGAGCTTTGGATATCCCATTGTGAATATTTCTTTTACAAAGCTCGAAGCTGTGTATGCAGACTTCATTTGACTAGTAAACGCCTTCACAAGTGCATCCCAGACTCTGTCGGTTAACATAGAATCACCTTCCTGTGCATATAAACACTTCATGTCAGCAATAAAACAAGAAAATCAGGCAGGAATCTAATTTAATCAACATCCCTGACATCACAGAAACACATTCCCAAGTTACTTTTTAATGCAAAAACATGTAATGATCTAATGCAGCTCGCCCCTCAGGGCATTGATAGAATCTTTGAGACGGAACTTAAAAGGTGACAGTATAAACTCATCCAGGAACACTCTCTTTATCTCAATCATCTAATGCAGCTTGACCCTCGAGACATCAACACTATAAACGAAGGAATCAACAATGGGGGACTAAATAACCAGTAAAAATTCCGAACCTTGATGACTTCGTCAAGAAGAAGGACATGAGTAAATGGATCCCTCTTCTTGGACAGTACACGCTGCAAGTGCCACACAGCAACTACAAGTGAATACAACTGTTCCATACAACTAGCCATCCTCTGCCACAACGCCTCCCTAACTTTAGCACCACCACCAATGTGCGGTGCTCCGCTAGACCTAATCCCACCAGGCCCGTAGCCACCACTTGAGCCAGAAGATATAGCCTTCATGTCCATAGCAACGCTTACACTCTTCACAGCCATTCCCTTATACTTATTCACCAGTTGATCCACCGTAGGTTTGAGCTCTCCAAGGTTATAGAAAACTTGCAGACCAGTCCCAACCTCAGCTTGATTCAACCCTTCCATGCCTCTCTCCAACACCTTCATAGCCTCAGACCTCAATTTCTCACCAATCTCAGTAACAAACTTGATTTCCTCATCAATAACATCAATGCCGAAGAGATCGTACTCTTTACACATGGTTAAGATCTCGAAATGAAGCTGCGCAGCTTTGGTGAGATCGATCTTATCTGGATCGGGGGAATCCGTTAGATCTCGAAGCTTCTTAGAGAGACGAAGCGTGCGAACGGAGTGAGAGAGCAACTCAGCAGCGGAGTGAAGATTAGATAGCTGAACGGATTTGGATCGGATCGACCGGACCGGTTCAGATAGATCGGATCTAACACGGCGAATTGAAGATTGGAGTGAAGAGACAGAGGATCGGAGAGAAGAGAGAGAGATATCGGCGTGGGAAAGAGAAGAGAGCTGAGCGAGCAATTCAGGGTGACGAGAGATGACGTCATTACGGAGCTGAGCATCGAGGAGGGCGATGGCTTGGTGGAGACGCTCGGCGGTGGAAGCGGGAGATCCAGAAGCGAGAGCTTTGGAGGAGAAAGTTGCGGAGGAGAAGGAAGAGGAGAGAAACGGGGAGAGGATTCGATCGGTGGCGAAAGAATCGAGCGGCGAAGAAGACGGTGGTTGTTGCGGCGGTGGTGCGCCGGAGGAGAGTGAAGAAGGAGGAGGGTTTTTGAAGGTGGAGAGACGTTGAAGAGATGGAGAAGATGAAGGAGACGAAGGAGGTAGTGCCATTTTTTTTGAATCTCTTCTACAAGGTTTTGAATTTTGCAAATGGCGATTTTAGTAGCAGATCAAAGCGACGACGATACTCTCATTTTTTCAAAGTTAAATTCTCTGAAACACAAAAAAAAAAAAAAAAAAAAAAAAACTCTGAAAGAAGAACCGGTCTGTCTGTGATATTTTGTTGGTTATCGACGAACCATTATTATTTCGGATGATGTAGGTGGGCCTAGGCCCGAACCCAGACCCATCAATAACTTCGATATAGTAGATTTTATTATTGCTGTAGTATTTTTTTGGCATTAGAAATTAAAACTTTGAAAAAGCTTAAAATTAAATGCGACGGAACGGGTACCCTTTAAAAAAAAATCTTTCTTCATCTATATTAACATTTTGACAGCAATTTTGACAAAAAAATATTTGGAATTGAACACTATTTCCATCTCATGCGATTGTAATTAAGACATTTTTAAAAAATTTGAAATAAGCAAAAATCAGATATAGAAATAAATGTTTTCCTAAAATATCTGAACAAAATTAATTTCTGTTTTTCATTTTTAATTACAAGTTTTAAATCTATATATTATTGGGTATGGAATTTTAAAATGGTAAGATGGATTACTAAATTGATAAGCAATAGTTTCTTAAAGATTAATAATTGTTAAAGAAAAAAAATTGGCTTATGGTACAACACAGGTAAATCCTAGAATGCAAACCTTTGATGATTTACATGTTGACAATTTCAAAAGATATCCAATTCTAGATTGATAATAATTTATTATGGATGGGTCAAATAGCGAGTTAATACGGATAATTCTATCATTTCTTTTTTTTTTAACATCTGAACATTTTATTAGATAATTCATCATTTCATTTGTTTGTTTTATTAATATGAGAATATTACATAATACATATATAATATTAAATTGATTAAATTAAGATCATGTAAAAAAAACTATCTAGCGGTATACTAGGGTCAAGTCTCAAAATTAACAACCAAAATATAATTATATAAACTTAAAAATAAATTTATATATATATATATATATATATAAGATTCTCTAAAATAGTACCAAAATAAGTTTTTTTCAAACTTAGCACAACATTTCTAAAAAATTTTAAATAGTATCAATTAATCTTTCAAAATTAAATCCTAAATTTAAAATATTAAACCCTATCCGGCTACCCATCAAAACTATATCCTAAATGTGAAATTGAGAACCAAACCTAAAAAAATAATTCTAAAATTAATTTTAAATATTTTAATGTGTTAAATAGTACTATTTTTGGATATTTATAGAATGTATGCTATAGTTGTCTATAAAACTTGTTTTAGTGGTATTTTAGGATATTTCTCTATATGTAACTATAATTTAAAAAAATAATAGTTAAACAATCGTCTATCTCTTATTACATTTGTCCGGTGTTCGTTGTTTTGTTGAACCGCAAAAACGATTGGACCAGTTGTATTGACATTATACGATTCATACTTTAACTATGCATAATAAGATTATAAGTAAAATGTTAACATGTCATCCCCACGATCGACTAAAGTTTAATACATATAAGATTTTGGAAGGAAAACAATGTTTACTTTATTCAAAACTAACGAGACTCGTCGAGTCCAAAACAAAGGATACGCCAATAAATAACAAAATTAAGTAAGACTATAAATAGTGAAATGAGGGATGCAAAGTCCTGAAATCCTCATCGATCCTACGCAGATTTGACTGGCAATCAGAGATTACCTAATACATATACACATAATACATATACAAATTGTTCTAACCAAATTGTTTTACTTATTTCTTTTGCTAGGAGATTACCTTCTCATCGCAGCTTCATCCTTATCCCATGCTTCCCTCTTCTGCAAAAATATTACCAGTCATTCAAATTTGGAGAACAATGCAAGATCAAACATGAATCTATAAGGGGACGAAAAAACAAAGACGAAGTCCTAACTAATGGACTGTATAAAATATTTTACCTGTTTGTGCAGCGTTTCTTCCTCTTCCAGCTTTATCTTCTCATGTCATAAAATAACAAGATGTTTGAGAATGACAATATATTTTTTCACTAAGTCATAGGAGAAAGAAGTAAGCTAATATAATTCTGTTTTCCCATAAATAAAAATTTGTGTTATTAACCTTTAGTTGGTTCCTCACAATGGGCAAGGCTTCCCTTAGTTGGGATTGTTGTGATTGAAGCTCAGCGAAATTCAAACCGTCCAAATCATTACCAGTCATTCTCCTAGGAATGCATAAAAAAGGAAAGATAATATGAACATGGATCATCAGAAACAAGAAACGGGACAAGTTCTGTATGTATATTACCTGGTCAGAAGCCGTAATCTCTTGAGTTCACTCTCCAAAGACTAGGTGTAAGAAGAACAATGATGTGAGCAAAAAAAAAAAACCAGAGAAATATATAAGAATAAGGTTCATGACTTTGAAAACGAACCAGTGATTCAACTTCTTGTTTTTGTGGAAATTGTTCATATCTAGAAAGAGATCACAATGCATGAAAGAAGTAATTCAACACAAGAAAACCCTAGAAAACAGAACCATTGTTCGTGAAAATGTTATGTTATTGTGAGAACTACCTTTTACTGCTGGATGATCCGCAGAAATCGCAGAGCACTCTCACGTGTTGCTTCGTCACATCTCTTCGCCTCCTCTGCGGCTTCATCTTCTCTTCCACAGCCTAATGGAAGAATGAAATGTTATGCTTCTTTTAAGTTAAGTGTCCTCTTGTGTGTGACAGCCAAAAAGAGCCATTTGATCATTTAGATCCGACTTGCAAATTTATAAAACAAGAATCTAAACAAGGAATCAGTTGCAAGAGTCTAGAAAGAGAGAGTGTGTGCAATGAGTTTGATCGATCGGTCTAAGGCGGAAATATGGATTTTATTTCTCAAGGATTGGGAGGTTGATATTGATAAATCTATACCTCTTTTTCCTGTCCTGGTCTCTTCATTTGGTCCCTCACATCAATCAAAGCACGTATTATCTCAGTTTCAAGTGAGCACAGATCGACGTAGGAATTCATATTTTCGATCTCTCTACAATTCATATGCCTGTGAGGATGAACAAAGAAAATGAAACCCCAAAATGAAAAAGTATAGAGAGCAATAAGTTGGGAAATATGGTAATGAGTTATTATTATTACTCCTTGAAAAGCCACAATCTCTCATATTTGCTCTGCAAAGATTCAGACTTTAGTCTCTCGAATCTCCTCTCCATTCTCAGCTGCAAAAAAAAACATGAGCATGCATTTTAAATATATAATCTCTGTCTCTGAGGCAAGAAGAAGAGAGAGGACTTGAAAGAGAGTATAATAATGGACGCACTTGTGCTTCCTCCTTCGGTATTTTTTCTTCATCTTGTTCTTCCTCCTGTCTTTTTTCTTCAGAGCTGTACATTTACACGTACGATTGGTTTAAGCAAGATGTCACAGTAAAAAGAGAATCATCTCTCACAGAGTCTGAGAGATATATAAAAGGATTTAAGATATTATTACCTGCTCCTAGAGAGAGCCGAAACCCCTCTGGGCCATCTCCTTGAAACCCCTCTCCTTGGACCATCATTCTCATCCTCTGTTTCCTTCTTCTGCAAGAAACCATAGGGTTTACGATTTATGTAAAGTATCTAAATGCAGGGGAAAGCTAAGAANGAAGCTTAAGAAGCCAAGAAGAAGAAAAGAAAAGAAAAAAACTGCGAAAAGATGTAAGAAAGGTTCAAACGTTGAATGAACAACATGGAGTCTATCTATTTAGAACAAGAAAAAAATACACTCAACATTGACTGTCTTACTCCTACATTTTAATTTTAGACTGGAAAGGGTAAACAAAACTGATCGGCTCCTCAAAGATTCACAAACCAAGAATGTTACAGGGAAATTGAATAAGAAACGACACTAGGTAACTTTTACGAGTTAAAAACTTTTTGACCTGTTTGAGCAGCCTTTCATCTTCAATTAGCTTTGCCTTATTCTAGAATACATAGTCAAACAAGATATTTTGAGCCTTTTACAATAACAGGAGGAGAAGGAAGTTAATTACATTCTTCCCTAAATGAACAAGTTTCCTCACCTTTTTTCCGCCACAATGACCCTGAAATCCTTTAGACAACTTTCAAGTGCTCGCAGCTCAGTGAAAGTCGCATCGTCGTCTAAACCACTCATTCTCCTAAGAGTATATATATGAATGAAGAAATGTCAAAGTTCATACACATGAAACCTGAATGATTCTGAATTGTAGTAAAAGAGGCATACATACCTGAGCAGGTTTCGTAATCTCACGACTTCCTTCCGCAACTGCAAGAGCAACCAAGAACATAGATATAAACTAATCCATTTTGCTGATAAATTGTGTTGCAAAAATAGGACACAAGGAAGTGATATATATGTATACCTCTGCTTCCTCATTATCTTGATCCTCTTCAGAGCCACATCCGTATCTACAAGGAAGCAAAAGGTTAAGGCGGTAGGATATACTATTATTGCTTGGCTATAATGATCAAAACGTTCTCTGTTTCCAATTCTAATTATCTTGGAGAGTTGATTTTACGGCTAAATCAATCGTGAGGGCATGATATAATCTGACATGACCTATAAACATAGTTCTATTTTATTTTAATGGTTTTGGTTATATTCTTGTTATCACTTTCTATACAGTCGATAGGTTCTCTCTCTATGCTATCTCTCTAGGTAACACAAGTAAACTAGGAAACCACCTCTCTAAAATCTCCTTTTAATGGTGAAATCACACAAGCGAGTGTTAACGTTTAAGTCAAGCTTCACGTTTTTTCCTTGTAGATAGATTTTCTTCGTATATTCCCATTCCTTACTATCTGGATCTCGGATTATACGATCATCTCTACCATAATCATCATACAAAGAGCTTTCTTTTGGGTGCAATCTTGTATATATAATCAATGCACTTAAATTCTAGCTTCTTCGCCGGTTCTCTATAGTGTGATGTCTCTACCGCCCAATCGGTCCCTAGCTAACGGGATTATATGAACGAAAACGGTTTTCGGTTTCATGTGACTTCAAACAATATATAAATCGTGTCAACAATATATTATTTTGGTGATGTTGTGAAAATTTATTTGACATGACCTATAAACATAGTTATAAACTTTTATTACTCCATGTATTCGATCGTTTATATGGTTTTATGTCTTATTTAATTAGTAGTCATCACTATTTCGATTGATAAATGAATTTTGTTCGTAAACATTCAAATTTGAGATCATATAAAAATTCACAGCGGCAAAAAAAATGAACATATATATTTGAAATTAAAGATAAACTAGGTTGGGACGCGCACATAGCTACAGGATTATGTTTATAAAAAAAATAATTTTGTATATATAATCAAACTTATATTAATTGAAATTTTAGTTTGATATTTGGTTTGGTTTATTAATGTTTGAAAATTTAAAATAATAATGATTTCACCAGTATCTAAAATTTTGGAACAACATAACGGTGGGACTGATAACAAACTAAATCAAATAAATGATTGGTTAGATTCTATAAAATTTGTGAACTATCAAATTGGATATATAACCGCTAACAGCGATGAAAACCTGTTTGAAACATATACAAATAATTAGGGATGGTCGTAACTCTCTTTTCGTTTTGTCATGTTCCATTATGTCCTACACCCGTTCTCAAATTTTCGTTGCATAACAGAAAGCATTCCCAATATGGGACATTCTGGATATGGGACAAATTTCCGATTGAAAACGGAAGGGGACCGGACGAATACATAAATTCTCGAACTCCCGTATGAAATAAACATAAATATAATTCATAGTATATCTTATGTCATATGTTTTAATAAAAATATTACAAAATTAATTGACTTCTTTATTCTTAATATTTTATACTCTCTCCGTTTCAAAATATAAGATGTTTTGTTTAGTATTTTATATTATGCAGTATTGTTTTTGATTGGTTGAACTTGTTAAAAGTAAAGACTTCTTTTTAGTTAAAACATCCTATACATTATTTTGAAATGGAGGGAGTATATGTTTCACCTATATTAGATTATGTTTTTTTTATAAATATTTTTAACTGTTACAGAACACATTTTATGTATTTTTATTTTTATTTTATTTTGAATTTATGCTAGTTCAATTGAAAATAGTAAGAATTATTTATTTAGTATGTGTAAACATATTTATATAGTATAACATCATTAACACAAAATTTTGTCATTTTGATTTATGAATATTTGGGTGTTTGAATTCTAATCAGTACTTTAAGATTTGGATTAGAAATTTTTATACTATGAGTCATCGTTACTTTGAAAATTTCGTTAGAAATTCAAGGTAACCATGACATAAAAGTCTATAAAAAATTTTCAAGGTGCTCATGTTATAAAATTTTACTGCCATGTGTGTTTTTTGTTTTCTTTTCCATATACATCCCAAGTTATAGTGCCATTTTAATAATGACTCTTAACATCATATATTTGGAAAAATAAGAAAATAATATAAATTTTTTAACAAAAAAAAATAAATATAAAAAATAATATAATTTAATACATACAGCTGATTACAATATAGTCATGGAAGATTAATTGTACTTATATAGTTTATGTATACGTACCCCTTGCTGGTTTCGAAAGTTAATTAATGTTAATGCAAAGCTCAACTACATACTCTAATAAGAATTTCCTACAGAGGTTTTTTAAATAAATCTATAGAAAAACTGAAGAAAACAAACACTAATATAGTATTTTGTGACTTACCGTGTTCATATAAAAAATGTGGACTTTTGTTAAGCAATCAAATGTAATTTTTTTTTGTTTTGCAGATGCTATGTCAATTGGATGAACACACGTTCATACCACAATCCTCCCTTATATACAGTAGAAAAATATATGCTTTCGAAAAAGATCTTCATTTGTATATGCTTATATACACAACAGAAAATTATAAATTTAACAAATCATAAGAACCATAAATCATAATTTGGACATAGAATCATAAATCATAAACTTAATACATAGACACTTTTTTGTTTTTTTTTTTTTTTTGCAGAAACAAAGAGATACAAAGTTACAAACAAAAATAGTGCTAGAGTGGTGTATATGATATGTGAATGTTAGGTTGATTACTCTATTTATAAGCTTGAAAGAGTAAACATTTTTACCTTTACGTTTAAAACTAAAAAATCTATATAAAATCTTTTAAAAACTTATTTAGTGTTCAGTTAATGCATATACAATATGTTTGAATCTATATGGATAATTAGATTTGGATTTTGAATTAATTGTCTAGATTTCCTATTAAACCAATGAAAGTAAATATATAAGGTTAGTTTTAGAAATAATTCCTAAATTTTAGAAATTTGGTAAATAATTACTGATTTTATTTCAAGATTTCTTAAAATAAATAATCTATTTAAATTTAAGTTAAGTTATTTTTAAAAATACTATTCAAAATTAATTAGATTAATTTGTTATGGAAATCTTGTTAAATAATAAGTTACATTTTTGGTATGTTATTAATTGCGGAAATCTCTTATTATTTTATAAAATTTTAATAACTATAGAAATTCAAGCAATTATTAATAGAAATAATTTCGTTTTTCTTATAATATTTTAAATTTCATTTTGTAATTTTGTTGGCTTTAATTTTTTTTATAGTGACGGTATGTTCTAATTAAATTTAAGGAAAAAATCATTAGTTTAATATTTAATTTAGAAATATATTTGAAAAATTTAATATATTCAAAATTAATTATTTATGATTTATATCCTTATCAAAATATATATACGAAATCTATAACCAATTATAAAAAATTTAATCATTTATTTCTTTAATAGTTGTTACTATTGTTTTAGGAAAGTTTAACTTTGTTTTTTTAATATAAGCAAATGGGTCTGTTTGACAACATGAATATATGTTATGTTTTTTTTATTTAATCCCTAAGTATGATTCCCGTTTAATAGTATAGATTACTAGAAATTTATATGCTTTTATTTTCTAGTCGTTTTTTTTAAACTTATAGTTTTTTTTCACGCAAAACTTTGGTTCACTATGCGCAAAATTAATAATTCTTAAACCGAGGTTTCGAACAGACTCGACCCGAAGACTCCAATTGCGTTGGCTTTTTAATACGTACATAACATATTGACTCCAATTATTTTCTATAGTCGCATATAATTGTAAAAGCATTGTACGAACGGATCAGTTTATCCCACAATTATTGGGATCCTAAGATTAATTTTGCCTTATAAACAAAAAAAAAAATTAAAAACATGAATCAAATTCAAATATTTTGTGCTTTCGACAACGAGGACATACATTGCCATTATTAATAACCATAAATACAAAAAAAATTATGTCTACTTGATACTAAAAAAAAAACTTTGGGGAATAAAAAAGGTAAGGTATAAGAAGAAAAGGCATCAAATGCTTTATTATTGGGATTCGCACTGTTTACTAAATTCCACGATCTGCCAACCATCTCTTATTTTTATTTACTTCTCATTTTTTTTTCCAATTTTGTAATAAATTCCAAACAATTGAAAAAAAAATATGAATATGTTCTTTAGTCTTATCTCCCCTTCAATTAGGAAGAGAATCTTTATTTGTATTCCCATTTATTGCTTTACAGTTAAAAAAAAAAAAAAAAAAA
>NC_025700.1:14920341-14921112 GCF_000633955.1 Camelina sativa
TTTTCTCATTTTACATACAATTTTATTCCTTTAGTGTTGGAAAATAGTAAATCTTGTAGATTTTAATTTGAGTTTATCTTTTATAAGTAGGTTTATAGTATTTTTCTCCATGAAATTTGGTGAAAAGTCATAAAGTTTTTTTTTTTTTTTTCTATTATTTGTCTAAAAAAAAAACATCCTCCATTGGCATAGAAGCTGAGAAGGCTGCTGTCAAATACATAGAGGAGAAGAGAAAAAACAAAAAAAAACCCAAAAGCAATTCCACAAACTTAAAAAAAAAAAAAAAGCTGTGATTTGGTAAACAAAAGATCAAATTTTTGGTTTCTTCGTTTGAAATTAACAAACAAACAAAATAAAAGACTTGGGATTGAGAAGGTGAAGAAGTTTCAAGCTTTGTTTGGCTCTCTTCCATGGCGTAAGATGATTCACTTGCTCAAAGTTTGTATCTTTTTTAATATCTGATAAAAGGAGGGTTTGGGGTGTTTTGGATTTGATTGTTAAAGTTACAATCTTTTGTTTTTTAAAGTTGGAAAATTTGGGTTTAGATGGTGTGAAGGGGTTTATAGGGTTTGATTATGTGGATGGCTACTCGATCTAATTCTGGGTTCGAGTCTTTGAGTTCTATGATGAGCCGTCACGCTTTTAATTTCCAAACTAACAACTCTTCTGAGATGATTCCTATGGGTCCTTACTTGGGGATGAGTATGATCAATGCTGCTACTTCTCCTGGAAGTTCTTCGAATCCTCTTGATTTAGTTTCTGGTCCCAAGC
>NC_025700.1:14921899-14952773 GCF_000633955.1 Camelina sativa
TTTCGTTCCACGGTTTTTGTAGCTTTGTTGTGACCATTTTGCTGCAGTCATGTAGTTCTAAGCTTACACCATGCTATTATATGTGTGTATCAAAGAAAAATGACACTCGGGGAACAGTTTCTATATGTTCCATTTCATACATGTAATAGAGCATACATAGATTCCTAAACTGAAACTACACTAGACAGAATGAAATGGTTTTGTGGAATTTTTGGTTGTCGTTTGAGTTGTATTACTTGAGTTCTTGGGATGAGACTATGGGAGATAACAGTCTTTGAAGTTGGAGTTTTGATATACTGAATGTTTTTTTTTTTGCGCAGAGAAAGAGAAGAAAATCAGAAGAATTAAATTGTGGAAGAAGAACAAGTTCCAGCAAGGTATGTTGTTGTTTTTTTCCATTTGCTCAATTTTGATGAGTGAGACTTTTGAACAACAATTGAAAGCGACTTTGATATCTTTTGATAAATTGAGGTTTTTAGTCCTAAGGTGCTTTCTAAAAAGATTTATATTTCTTCAGGACAAGCAGGTGGAATCGTCTTCTAAGTCGAGCATACCCTCTGTTTTGCCTCATAACATGGCTTCGTACCCTTTCTCAATGCCCTCTACAAGCTCCAGTAAACAAATTACATGTGAAGGTTAACTTCTATCTTTTATCTGAGAGATTTCCATCCGAATTTGCATACTCCAGGTCTTTTTTTATGACATACATCTAGTAAAGGAGTATAACGCCTGCTGTATGTTTATATCGTGACACTTTATTGAAGTCCTCTCTCTGATCCTCTTACCTTGTAAAGATGATTCCTTTAAGCTCTCTTGCATATGGATTTTGGTTGAAGTGGCAGTAAACTTTAGTCTTGCCTATTTTTCCTTACTGATTCTTTCATTTTTCTGTCTCAGATTTAAGTGGTTATGCAAGAAATCTCTTAGACCAGAATGTACGAGCTTTTAGTCAAATTAGAGTTAATCTCTCCTCGTATAAGGTAAGTTCTAGATTACATTGTTCAAAGGAATGCAAATGTGGTATTGGCTTCTTGCTAAAAGCGCTCTGTCCTGATAATTGCACACAGGTAGAGGATAACCTAGATCTCTTTCGTCAGGCAAGGAACAACCTTATCACCATCCAAGATGAGTAAGTTGATATTTTTTTAACATTTTCTGTAACCTGGGTGGAGCTTGGTGTACTGATATCTTTGATTTGGCAGCATGAATAATATGCCTTGCTTGATGCCACCATTGCCCACAATCAATGATGATCTCTCGGTGAGTAATTCAACTTTGATAAGTTAATAGGCTGCTCACTTTTGCATTACCAGTCAAATTGTGTTAATTGTCAAAATGTGCACATCACCCTTTTGCTTGTTTACTTTTGACCTTACTGTAGTTCGACTTCTAACCCCAGATCTCTGGTCTAAAGGCTCAAAGTATAGAATTATTGTGCTCCTAATTACCTGAGTGTCTTAAGACCACTTTTTTCAATGTTTTTGTTTGAAAAGATTAGTCTATTAAGAGTACAAAGAGCCTAAGAATAATAGCTTCCTAATAGTTGAGTAGGTTTAGTCATTTTCATGTCTTTTTTTCAATGGGTTTTGGTTAGGTTCGTGTACCCGTGCTGTTAGTTTTACCTGACCTTGACTTTGGTTTCCTTGATTTGTACCAGGTGTTGTCATTCAACTCAATGCAAAGTGATGGCTTCCATTCGAAGCAGGAGCCTTTGGGGTGACATAAGGAAATCATCTGGTTTCCTTAATTATCTGTAAATTATCTTGAAGAAGCTGGAGGAGACACAAAAAAAAGCTCATCACATGTTGCGAAGTTTGTAGAAATGTTATTCTTTCGTAACATCAACGATATTTATTAATGCTGCGTCGGATGTTGAAACAGGACATAATATAAAGAATGGATGGGTTCAATTAGGTTCCAAACTAAAAACCCTCTTTAACTAGGTTTCTATTAGATCAATTTAGTTCAATTAATGTCTTGGACGATTTCTCAACGATATGTATAAAAAGGATTCTATTGCAAAGATAGAGAAGAGCGTGTTGAGGTTTGCATCTTTAATCTTTTGATCTTTTTGGTGTGTTATTTTGGTGCACGTTTCTTTTTAACATGCTCAACCACCGTTACTAACATTAGAAAGAATTAAAACAGTCTCAAACCTTCAATTTCTATGTACCAAACACAAATGTTAAGAAACAAGAACAAGAAATAGGCAAAGAATCCATTATGACTTGAATTAATAGTAAAATAATGGAACCAAAGGAATAAGCATAGTTGACGATTGAGAGACATGGGAACTCTACATCATCCAATTTAATTGGTTTTGGGGAGATGAAACATGATCTCCTCTAGATGGACCATCAAAGTTCAAGCTTCGTATGGTTCGCTTGTTAGTGGTGCTATTTTGTGGGTATGTGATCAAAGATGAGTCTATGATTGATGGAGTTTGATAATAGGAAGGATGAGAGAGGTTGTCGCTGGAATCGAGTAACAAGAATGGAGAAGTGGAGGCAGTAGATGCCATGGCTGTTGCTCCCACCGGAAGTGGATGGTTATGTGTTCCTTCGTAGGTTGTTATCAGTATTGACATGTCTTCTAAACACCTTTGCACCTTCACAATGCAACAAGTCATAATTAACTATTTAACTATATACATATTTCATTTCATTCAAATGTAGTTATGACATGCTATGACTTTTACATTGGACATAAATTAATATAAAGGCGAATTCACTTGTTACAAACTGATTTTGAGTTGGAAGATCAATAAAATACTACATATATAATTGTGAATAACTTGATCTAAAATGGTCCCCAAACAAAAGAATATAGAATGTATCTTTGAGGGTATGTGCAATTGCACTTTTCACACATCGTATTCGTACCTGTTTCCTAACGGGACATCCTGGAGCCACGGTGCATCGGTAATAAGCTCGTGGACATGGATTCCCTTTTGCGGTTTTCTGACCGTACTTTCTCCATTGGCATCCATCATTCATCTACACACTCATCTTTCTTATTAAAAGATCATGTTACCAATATCTAAATTGAGAGCAAGATAAGAGATAAAGACACGAACCGTTGCGGTCTCACATCTCGCCCTCACAGACACCCTGGCTTTTCTATTCCCTTGAGAAGATGATATGATACGTGGCGCGTTCATATCTAAGCTGCTATTGTTGTAACTTTGCTGATGATGATGAGACTGAACAGCTTCTTTGCTCTCTTTTTGTTTCTGCTTTTTCTGTAGAGATAGCGAAAGCCCTAACTCTCTTTCCACGGATGGACATATCTCAGGTCCTCTTTTTCGAGCCTTACTTGTTATATCCACACACCATTTGCCTTTTGTTCCAAGGAACGTTTCAAGACCCTAGGTTAAAGAAACCAATCAAATTATTCATGTTAAATATCAATTTATTACCACTAATGTAACGTGGATGAGACGTAAGATTCTCTCACCATCTTCTTGGTTTGATCGATAACCGGGAATTTCATCTCCAGATGACGATAATCTTCAAGAGTCTGCTCCACAAGCTTCCTCAGCCTAGTATTCTCTTCTTTCACACTTTCCATCTGGATCTGTAGCTGCAAGATCTGATCTCCATCCATAGATGTTAACATATTTGCACACAAAAAAATTCGGATGGATATATAAGATACATACGTATAGGTACGTACGTACCTCTTCACGTTCGTTCTCTTCTTCCCGGGTTCTTGAACCTAAACAAGAATCTTCTTCTTCGTCTTCTTTCACCATTTGTTCATCTTCATCACCGCCACTAGCATCATGTTCTTCGTCTTCTTTATTCTCATTGCAGTTATATTTTGATCCTTCTTCATCTTTGTCCTTTTCCTCGGCCTCGAACTTGAGAGAAAGATCGATGCCCATCAGTGGAGTTGCAAATTAATCTAAACTCTTAATTTGTCTGTTAGCTAGCTTTGGATTTTGATTTGCTAAAGTCAAATCCCATTTTCTCATCAGAATATATCGTTCGTTTACTATTTGTATTATTCACTATAGTACGCATCTCTAAAGCTAGCTTTGACTTTCTTTAAATAATCAGTTTTTATCTTTAAGAAGAAACTAATCCATGTTACTTCATAAAAGGATTGATTTTGGTCTTTAAAGCACTTAAACCGGAGTTACGATGGAATCATGACTTTGGTTACCATCCTAGTAGTCATAGAAAAGTGTATACATATATATATATATTCCTCCCTGGCCTTCTCTTATATAGTTTGTTTATTAAGTGATCATAAGAATATTAAGATAATTAGATCCAGTTTTTAACAATTCATATCATTTTTTTTTGTTTTGTAATTTCAGTATATTGGGCATTAGGGTCCCCGAAATTTCCCGTCACATGGATGGTAACATGTGAAATACAGAAGACCATCGACCTTTGTATTTTTAATATTGATGTTTTTGTTACTTACTAGATGGAATATATAATCTCTGCGAATTAGAGTTATTTAAAGATGAAATACCAATAAAAAAAAAAACAATCTAAGCATCCAAAATCTTTATAACGAGATAGCTTATTATATAATATGCATTCTTTCTACTGTACCTTGAATTTTTTTTTTTGAAGCTGTTTTGAAATTTTCAATAGATATCTTCTTAAAGTCAAATTGGTATTGTGATGAGATTGAAAGTTAAAAAGAACAAAAAAAAGCTTATTGTAGTAATTGACGAAATAAACACCATGACGTTGTGTATCCGCCAAAGTTTAATTACATAAGCGCAGCCCTCCCAGCTGCTCCATATCCACGCTAGGAAAACTAATAACGAATTGTTCGAACTTTTGATGAGCAACCAGTCAGTGGCAGATCTACGTAGAAATTCATATAGGTTTTATAAATTTAATAAATATGGTTGCGCAAATTGATGTGGATTTAGCTTAGTTTGGTAATAGTTGCCCCATGCTAAACCTAAGAGCTTATGTTTGGCGAAAAATGTTCAGTAGAGTGCAATGTAAGTCGTAATTTTCTGTATAGTATATTAGCATAGTAGGTTTAATTAGTTTGGTGAAACATCTATACGTTCAAAGGTTAGACTGAACAATCCCACAAATTTTAACCTGTCCAATAGATATGTCAACAATTCGTCTTCAAGAGAGATACCTAATTTTATTTATCCTACTAGCTGACCTAATATATTCATTCATTTCTATTGTTTTCGATTTTTTCGTTTGATGAAGTTTGATAGATTCTTTTAATCTTATGTACGTGTCGGTCCATAATTTGATGGCGAGAACGTCGGAAACTATAGTATACAACGAATATGAAAGCCATGTCATTAGTTAAGTGCGTTTAAGAAGAGGTCTCCCTATGTGACATGTTTGTTTATTTATTTTTTTTATATCTTAACGTGAAATTCACATTATTAATTTTTAAATTCGTACGAAAAAACCCAGGAGAACAAGATACTTTGCCTTGGGATCGGATCTTAAAATAGTCAACTAGAAGACTGACAACTTTAATTATTTTCATACTCACACGTTCATTTTATAATCAGTTTTTTTTTTTTCTTTTTCTTAACAAAAGTTTTAGCCTACATATTGGGTAAAAAGATTAGATAGCCATCTCTACATCACCGAATCAAACTCGTGACTATTATAATCTTAATTTTTTTTACATAAATATTAACTTAGGCATATCTATATAGACTGTGTACATATGATAATCTTTTCTAGTTCTGTTCGGATATATTAAATATTAATACATATCTCGATTTTCTTGAATTACATGCTCTGCACCTCCATTATATCTTAGATGACTGTTTTAAATCATCTAATCTATATATTAGTATTTAGTCCTATATGAAAAATGTATATCTGAAATAATATTATGGTAGAAGTCAGTTAGTTATGCATGTATCAAAAAACTAAGCATACTTTTTATTCTCTTTTGTGCAACATGCATACTTTTACGTTACTACTTATCTTGCCAAAAGAACCTTTTTGTTGATAATATAGAAGAAAATGTCGTAAAGAAATAGAATTTTGGCAGAGGAGACGTGGGACAAATTAGGAGAGCAAGCGGCGCCGCAGCCATATCGCCCGTTCAAATTTTATATTTTACAAACAAGAAAAAAGGTCAAATACATGTCTCTCGCTTCGTCCCTTTGTAAGTTTTTCTTCTCCTCATTGTACATCGATCTGTCTTTGTGTCCCTAAGTCAACTTTTAATTGAAATCCCATAGCTTTAGATTCTTTACACCATTTTTTTGTTTTTACACCAATTAATACCGTAATCTCCTCTCTTTTTTCTTTATTGCTGCATTCTAATGATGTTACAACAAATTCTTTATTTATTCATCCCCGAATTGAAATGTAGAAGTTGTTAAATCCATTGTTTTTTACTGCAAATAGTACGTAAACTCTCAAAGGGATGAGATAGAAACAAATTGATGAAAAAGATAGAAACAAATAGTCTATCTTGTTTATCTTTTGTTCAGTTGAGAAACACCTTTCTTATTTTTCTTTTTTTTTATTCATCCCATTGTAGATGAAAGAGATGAGTACATAATTGAGTTTACAATTTCTTATTTGAGATGAATCTATTTTTCATCCAATTTTTTTCATCTAAAAATACAACCATTTGAAAAATTGCATCACTTAGAACGTGATAGATAATAATAGCCATATTCATTTATTCGTGTCATACATCGGTTTCAAGAATATGCGGAGAGGTTTAAAAGAATTGATTTGGCCACATATGTCACTAAAAACGCACTTATCTTTTTGGTCAAAGGTCTTGAGAGAACTTCACAGTTAAGCATGCTTATGCTGGAGTAGTATTAGGATGGGTAACTTTCTGGGAAATGGCTGTCGGAACTGTGCGAGTGAGGACAAAACACAGGGAAAGATCATGTGGTGATTTGTAGGGACGATAACAAGTCTTTAAAGTATCCCAGACGTAGCAAACCGACCGTCGGATATGGATGGGTTCACGGGCCTAGTGAGAGGACGTTAGGCCCATTAAGGAAAGTGGGCCCATGGACTGAGATTGGACATGGAGCCCACTTAGAGGTGGCGGTCAGGGCGTTACAAATGGTATCAGAGCCGAACCCAGTCGAGTGGGCTCACACCATCGGGGGTGATAGTCTTGGTGCGCAACGAGGACGTTGTGATCTGTTAGTGGGGGTGAAATGTGACACCCCTGTTTCAGGGACATACAGAGATGTTTAAAAGAATTGATTTGGCCACCTATGTCACCAAAGTGCACTTATCTCGGTCAAGGATCCTGAGAGAACTCCACAGTTAAGTGTGCTTATGTTGGAGTAGTCTTAGGATGGGTGACCTTCCGGGAAGTGACTGTCGGAACTGTATGAGTGAGTACAAAACAAAGGGAAAGATCATGTGGTGATTTGTAGGGACGATAACAAAGTCTTTAAAGCATCCCAGACGTAGCAAACCGGCCGTCGGATATGGATGGGTTCACGGGCCTAGTGAGAGGACGTGAGACCCATTAAGGAAGATGAACCCATGGACTGAGATTGGACAAGGAGCCCACTAAGAGGTGGCGGTCGGGGGGAGTTAAAATTCCAATGAAGATTTATAGACCAATATGAATTTAGTACCATTTACGTTTATTGTACAGTATTTTTCCTCTCGTACTAATTGTTAAGTTTCGTGAACTTCACATCAAACTCAATAAATCTATTATATATTACTATATAGTGGTGGATCCAAAAAAAAAAACTTTTTTATCCACGATAATAATATTTAATTAATTTTTTCTTTTTAAAAAAAAAATTATGTCACTTAAAATATTTGATTAATTTTGTCAACTTAACATAAGTAATAAAATTTTGTTTTATTAATAGAATATGGGCTTGTTAACAAATGAAATACAAACAAAATTAAATTTTTCTGTTGTTTATGATATTTTAATATTATACACAACACAAAAACGTGTATCTAAGATGAAAATAGAATAATGAGGACAATAAAGAATATTTTAGCAGGGGCATACTTAAACATTTATGTAAAATATCATTAATCTATACAGAAACCTGAGCTCAAGGCAGAGATTAGTAAAAGTATTTTTGTAACGGTGTCGCCTCTAATGTAAGCAGGTGGAAACCGCCGCCATTGAACTGGTATGGATATGCCGCGTTGCACTTGTGGTATTCCATCATATACAAAGCCAAGACTACTGAAGTACCATATAGAGTCAATCAGAGTGTGAGAGAAACAAAGGAGGAGACTTACTACGAGAGAGATGTCGAACAAAAGACGATACAACTTTCAAATGGTTGTACTTTTAGATGAAAAAAATTGGATGAAAAATAAATTCATCTCAAATAATAAATTGTATCGATCGATAGTGAGACAATTCCAAACTCTCTCTTGCTTATCTGTCACCATCTGATTCCTTAATTTACAAACAAAAATAATTAATTAAATTAGATAATAATATTATATTAAAATATTAATAAAATCAATATAGAATCTCAATTTTGTAGGGTTCACCGATGGAGATGCTCTTCGAATGGAGATTTGATAGACCAATATGAACTTAGTACCATTTAAGTCTATTGTACAGTATTTTTCCTATCGTACTAATTGTTAAGTTTCGTGAACTTCACATCAAACTCAATAAATCTATTATATATTACTACTACAGAGTGGTGGATCCAAAAAAATATTTTATCCGGGATAATAATATTAAATTATTATTATTTTTTTAAATTATGTCAGTTAAAACATTTGATTAATTTTGTCAACTTAACATAAGTAATAAAATTTTACTTTATTAATAGAATATGGGCTTGTTAACAAATGAAATATAAACAAAATTAAGTTTTTATATTGTATATTTATGATATTTTATATACAACACAAAAACGTGTATCTAAGATGAAAATAGAGTAATGGGGGCAATAAAGAATATTTTAGCAAGGGCATACTTAAAAATTTATGTAATAACATTAATCTAAAAAATTTACCCAAGTGTCGCGGTTAACCGTAACATACGTACGCCTTTGTTATTACAGACTTTTTTCGAACACTCAGAAATATGCTCTTCCTAAACTATATTTTTATCAACAAATACCAAATCAAATCCCGCTTTAAAGCTGATAAGAAATTTGATTGACTAATAACTTAGATTATAATGATATGATTTTGAATTTCATGAATTGACATAGAGTCAGCCTTGGTCTAAGTTGGTGAAGTATAGGCTTTCAGCTGCTAATAATATCATTTTGATTGCGGCCACATTTCTTTGAATCTCTTTAGTTAAGTGATTCAATTATGGTGGTTGTGCATCATCAGTTCATGGGGTTGAGACTCCATTGAGGCCAAAAAATTCAAGGTTGGTTTTGCTTATTATACATTACTATAGATTTATTTTTAAATCCTAATTTTTATTCTGTTAATTTAAAAGAAAAAGAAACTAACATGAAATGAAAAATGTCTCTTTTAAATGATGAATCTTCTCATAATTCTTTAAAAAAAAAAAAATCAAATTTCTAACTTCATAAGATACTACCACTTACTCATCTATAATTTATACAATGGAACCTTACTCTCAAACATAAATCATCACTTTCACAAAACGTATCTCGTATTAGGGGAGCTACAAGCAATACCGAAATCTAAACCATGGAATATGGCGTTTGTTTAAATTGAAATGGAAAGGTATTCAAAAGTATTGGTGAAACTTGAAAGAGGTGATCGATGAACTTTAAAGTATAGATAAAAGTTGGGAATTTGTATGATTCGATGTTAGGCCCAAATTATCAAGGGCCTTTAGAAGGCCTTTTTAAAACCTTTGGGTGAGCGCGTCAGTCTTACGCACTTTTAAGGACGCGTGGATACTTTAGCTCCACTACACGTGACGTGAGGAAAGAGAAACTCCGATTCGAGAGCTTTGGTGGAGCCTGTGGAGACGCTTCCACGCGAATCTCGCACTCCCACTCGTCTTCCTCGTCCCTCTCTCTACCTCTTCGTTGACCCTTACCCTTACCCTTACCTTACCTCTCTCGCTCGATCGATTCAAGCCTCTTCGTCTTCTTACGCTGTGTTTCGAAACCCTAATCTCTAATAAAAGGTGAAGTCTTCCGTGTGTTCGTATTCCTTGTCTTCGTTTCTACTCTTTTCGTCTAATTAGCGATCTGGGTTGGTGTTTCTCTCGACGGATTTTGGTGGGTTCGTGTTAGATTATCGAGATGTTATGTAAATTTTGGGAGTTTCGAATTCGAACTTAAAAGAGGGTTGCTGGAAATTTCGGATTTTGTTTGTAGCTATGACTTTTTTTCCGATTTCGGATTTGGTTCATGGGGTCGTTGAAAATTCGTTGGAATTGTATAATAGAACTTGTCAGGATCCATTTGGGTATTTCAATTTTTTTTTATTTCTTGGGAAATAAGGATCGGTGTTATGAGAACATTTCTATATTTTTTGTTTTAACCCTGCTTATATTTTTATATAAGTTTCTCTGGATCTGAGATGTGTCAAAGGTCTTTGCTCCATGTGGATTAGATTAGATTAGATTCTAAGGTTTCTCCTTTGTTTAATAATTGATTCACTGTCATGTCGCGTGAGTTGTTCGGTGAAGCATGTTCCTTTTGGTTGTCTTGTAACATGTAGGCACATCTTTATTTATTTTTTTTTTTTTTTATATTGCACTTTATGTGATCTTATTAACTTGTATTTGTTGAGATGCGACTTCGTCTCTTCATCTGCTTTTTTTTTGTCCTATGAGTTTTGGAATTGGTTGCTGAGAGTCTAGTTATTGTGTTATCTTGGGAGTAGTGAGGTATATTGCTTCGATTATTTGATCTCTTTGTCGTTTTGGTCTAGTCATTGTGTTATCTCTATCTATTTGAATTACCATACTTTGATTTCAGTTTCATTAGATTGCATTGCATTTGTATTTCCATAGATGGTTTGTTCATAATGCAAATCCAGTGATATATGAATTCAGTAACTGTCATCTAGCCATCTTTGTTTGAGTGACTATATACTGAATACATTTATTCCGAGGAATAGGTTGATATTGTTACTGCTGTCAACATCAATGCCTGTTGATTCGTTGTGATTCTGTAAAAATTTATGGGTTTTCTTTGCCATTGATGCGAGATTGTGAAATATCTGTTATAAATGCATATGTAGCTGGCTATATTCAAGAAGCATCATTGTTACCTAATTCCTAAATCAGAGTGCGGCATATTTCATAAAGAGATATCTCCTTGTATTGTTACAAACTTTTGTATCCATATATTTTTTTCCTAATCTTTTTAGTATTTGTACAGGTTTGAATTTGAGATTATGGCCAAAGCTAGGAGGACAAGACGCAGGCTTCCTTTGCGACGCTTCAGGGCTAGAGCAAGGCCATACAAACTTCCATCTTCTAATCGGCTTGTGGGAAGGAACATGTTTGCAGAAGATTGTTCAAAGTGTCTAGAGAAGAGGGACTGGGAGAATGTTATATGCTCGGTTTGCATGGAGTGTCCGCACAACGCTGTTCTTCTCCTCTGCTCATCGCATGACAAGGGATGTCGTCCTTACATGTGTGGAACCAGTTTCCGGTATTCCAATTGCTTAGATCAGTACAAGAAAGCGTCAGCTAAGCTGAAGTCATCGAGTCACCATCAGATCAATAAATCTGAGCTTGGGAATCTCACATGCCCACTTTGTAGAGGCCAGGTGAAAGGTTGGACAATTGTACAGCCTGCTCGTGACTTTTTGAATCTTAAGAAGAGGATCTGTATGCAGGAGAATTGTGTGTTTGCTGGAACCTTCAAAGAGCTGAGGAAACACATGAAAATGGACCACCCTACTGCGAAGCCGCGTGAAGTGGATCCTGATGTGGAGCAGAATTGGAGAAGACTTGAGATTGAGCATGACAGAGGTGATGTTATGAGCACGATTAGGTCGACCATGCCTGGTTCGATGGTGTTTGAGGATTACGTGATAGAAAGGAACAATGCTGACGGTTCAGATTCAGATGAGGGTGATGATCATGGTGGGATTGATGCTGGAATTGGTAGGAATCTTGTGAATGTTTTCCTTTTGTTGCATGCTTTTGGGGCACCAGGGAATCAGTTAAGGCGCTCTGCTTCAGATTCGAATGACTCGACGACAATCAACCACGGAACAAGTGAGCTGAACTTCTCCGGAGAAGAGGAGGAAGAGGGGGAAGAAGAGAGGCATAGTAACAGTAACTCTTTGGCAAGTCGAATGAGGCGACAAGGACGCATTCTGCTGGGACGTTCAGGTAGAAGACGTAGAGATAGAGAAGCTAATCAGAACACAGGTCTTCCTCCTAGATGAGAGAGATTACACTACTTCAAAACAAAACCCTTTGTCTCATTCTGGGTTTCAGGTAAGTTTTATGGTATGGTTAGGTACAAATGTAGTTTCCGTAAGTTCAAAACAAACACACACAAAAAAAGGCTTTTTGCCTTTCTGCTTTCACCATTGGAGAATTTGGGAATGTGACTCGAATTTGTTTTCATGTGCTCTTTTAATGGCCAGAGAAGCAGGCTTGCAATCCCATGTTTTTTACTGTATTCTGATGTAACTTTCTGGGTAGAAAAATTTCACATATATCTATCCTTGTGAATAAGCATAACTAGTGATGATGACCAATGAGGTCTGTTCACGAATTATGGAATGGTGGATGTTTCCTTCTGTCTGTTTATAAGTTCCATGTGCCCTTAGTTGAATGAAATCTGTTTGCTTTTGTTTGTTGGTTTCGAGACTTACCTTGTATCGTTGGTGTAAGCTTCTAAGACTACCAACTAAACATGTGTTTGGTTTCTCATTGTTTCTCTTTATAACATGATCTTATCTTGGTGCTAGTGTGTGATTTAAGTTTAACTATTTCGGATGCTTTAGTCCGCTTGATACTAGAGTTTGGGTCGGGTTAGGATTTGAGGAATCTTCACTCCGTTTGGTTTTTATTTTGGTGGGAGAGAAGCAAATGGCGAAGCGGAAAATGTCAATAAACAAAATGGTGGGGGCATCACTCTTACTATGTCTTCACTCTATCGTTCTCTGAACTTTTTACTGGTCGCTATCGAGGTTTGTCGTGTCCCCATTCTTTGGGCAAATTACAGAACCAATAAATGGATTAATGGAAGGAGGAGGGTGACTGTAATTGTGAACAAATTGGCAAAATAAAAAAATATAAAGACATTTGGGTTTGGAATTGAGCGAAAAGTGTCATCCACCAAAAAAGCCAAAAGATAAACAAATGGTCTATGGAAGATAATGTCTCATATATCAGTCCATTTGGATCATTATAAGCCTTATCTCCATGTTCCTCAAAGCTCCCTAGCTACACCATATTGATGGATATTCAAACAAAATTATAATCATACTTCATTCACCTATGCATTTGGGAATCTTAAGATCTCATCAGCCGAAAGCGTTATCGAGAAGACAGAGACAAAAAAAAAAAAGAGGAAAAAATGTTTTAGCTTTTTAAAAGTTTGAGGTAAAATAAAGTTTTACTTTTATAGGTGTCGGTATCTTTGAGAAAATTTAGCATTATTGTTAAATACTAGTAGTAACAGAAGTCTGTGTGTGTGTTTTCAATCATTTTGTTTCATATACCTAATTACGTACGTTCACTACAAGAAAATATCATGTTTTTGTACGAAATTCCTATAAAAAAATTGGTATGAAAAATTTCCTACTTACTTTGACGAAAAGCAATTATCGTAGGAACAAGGAAAATAATTTCATACGAAAATACTATGAGAATATGGTAGGAAATTTCTTACGAAAATCCTACAAATAATTTGGCCAAAGGAAAAAAATTGTAGGAAAACAGAAATCATATAGAAGGAAAAGATGTTGAATGAATTTGGTAGGAATGTTTCTTTTAAATTTCTTTCAAAAAGTTTGTTGAACTAAAGCTCGTAGGAACCCAGAAGGAATATGAAAAGAGAAGACGTAGAATGAATTTGGTAGGAAAAATTCCTTCGAATTTTTTCTGTAAAATATTAAAAATAAAACTAAAAAAGCTTTGTAGTGAAAATTTGGTAGGAAAATTGGTAAAAGCCCTAGATATAGAAACGCTCCAGCCTCCATCTCATTCCTTTCTATACTTCTTATTCCTTTTTTTTTTGATGGGTCAAAAATTTGTCCTCCTCCTTTTTCCTCTTCTTTCTCTTTCTCCTTTGTTCTTCTAAGAAAACCCAACATTTTGCTCAGCTTTCTCTAACTGAAGCAACTGATCTCTTTCTCTACCTCTTCCATCTCTATTGTCTTCTTCATTGGAAAAGAAACCAAGACATCACCAACAGTTGAATCAATCCATACATCACCAACAATCGATTTAACAGACCCAACTTAGAAGCTTTAGACTCTGCCTAATCTGATCTACGCTGGCCGAAATAACCTGAGAATCTCCATCGTTGAAGGCAGCGGAGTTCCATATCTGAAGCTTTGGAGGAGCTTTAAGCGTCTCAAGCTAAAACGACAAAACCTATTAATTTTTTATATTTAGTATTTAGTTTGTAAATATTTGTTTATTAGGTTTGTAATTTAGTTTAAAAAATGAATTGTATTTCTAATTAAATTAATAATTTGATTTTATATATTATTCGGATTAATAATTAATAAATTTTTATTAAATTTGAAATTAATAGAAAACAACATTAATTAGTTTTATTTTTTATTAAGTTTGTAGGAAAATTATAAGACCACTTTGGTAGGAAAATAGTAAGAATGAATTTCTTTCTAATATTTCGTAGGAAAATGGACGAATGCCACCCTTCACTTTTCTTTCGCTTTTCCTACGAGACTTCCTTCGAAAGTAGTTTTGAAGGAATTTTGAAAGATTTTTCCTTCCAAATTTCCACTAATTTCGATTTCCTTTGGGCTCTTTCCTCCTTCGTTTTTCGTAGGAAAACGGTAAGAAACAACTATTTCCTACTAATTTCCTTTAATTTGTGTGGTAGGATATCAAACATTTTCTTGTAGTGGTTAAGTTCTTCTTGGAAAACAGATGTATAGGAATATTGGCGATGCAGATATGCATGCATGAGGAAAATGATGATAACATGCAGCTTTTGTACTTTTTGTTATGTTGCATCATGTGACATCTAAACGAACCAATCCATGAGATTGACACCGCTAAAGATACTATTACTACAAAAAGATAGACCACACTGTACTTTGAAGATGGATAACATAAATGGTTTGTTTAATATAGGTGAATATAATAAGGATATGTTTTAAATTTCAGTTCGAATGTTTATTTGCTTGAAGCTTGGTGATAGACAATCTTATATACAAGTAAAAATACACCAAGACATGATGTTTTTAGTTATAAAAAAAATTGTTTATGTATACCTTTAAAACTTTTTGTAGCACTCCTTTTTTTTCTTTCTTTCCAATATAGCTATCAATTCTATGTCATGATTCAAATCTTGTCTTATCAACAATATATCAAAAACTTGGGAAAGAAATAAAAGGCTGAAAGAAGGAAAGAAACGAAATATAGATATAGGCCAATGACAATGCTATAAATATTTCTTGTAATTAAAAAAGAAAAGAAATTAATATATAAACTAGCAAGTAATATACGTAGTATTAAAAGTTTTATCTCGTCACGATGTGACATGACTGCATAAAGAAGGAGAAGAAGGAAATCATGGAAGTGAGTGAAGAAAGAGGGGTCTAGTGAGAGAGACTGATGACTGACTCCTAACCATTTCTAACATTGGCACTGAAATCCATGGCGTTTTTTTTCTTCTCTTATTTCAGGTTTTTTTATTATTTTTCGTGTAAATGAAACGACACCCACTTCTTCTATTCTGAAAACGACTTCTCTCTTCTCTTCTAATTTTACATATAAATGTATAGCTCACATTGGTTTCACTTTTGCATGAATGGGCAGTTGAGCTTTTTCTAGTTTGTTCCTCCCAAATTATAGCACATGGTCCTTCCTTTCAGATGTTAAAAAAAAAGTGTAGTTCTAAAATTTCGCCGGTTCCATCGTTTGTATCATCAAGATTGTCCATTTTGGGTTGCGGCTAATATTAGAAACTGATTAGGTACATCTAAAATCATTTATTTGAAGTATACTTTTTGAAAAATATCGTGTAACTCAGATCAGATTGTACAACTAAGCATAGTCTTATAATACAATTACGCTGGATTTGAGTTTTCATATATATGATCATATTAATGGTTTAAATTTAATAATACATTTATAAATTTGCGTGGAAATAAATTTGTGTGGAATATGTACTACGTACTTGTTTTACCATATACACCGATTCTTTTAAATTCGTTGACAAAAAAAGGAGGTGCATAGTGTAAAACAAATATATATGTCTAGCTAGTACGATATAGTTAGTATAGAATACGAAAGAAAGGAAAGGGAAGGAAAGGGATTGGCTTTAGTTGAATCTGAACTGAACCACACATGGATGTGTCAAGCAGTAGTAATGCTTCACCAGGAGCAGTCCTTTTCCTTCTGTATTACTCTCCGACATACATGCACACTTGAAGTTGAATACCCTTCTTTCTTCTTATTTAATGTACTCCTTTTTTGTTCACTAAAAAATAAAATAATAATTACTATTATTATGAACACTCATACACACACAATCCTATCCATTGTCAAATTATTCTTTCACCAACCCTCGTTTTCTAGGTTTCATTAGTCAATTAGTCATTACAACATTCAAAACTAACTAAGCTCCTTTCAAAATACTCCCTTTTATAGATATTATTAGTAAATTTAAAGTTAAAATAAAGCTTATTATATTTTGGTGACAAGAACAAAATAACAATTTGGTGAATATGGAGGTGTACACTCTCTTGATTTAATAAAATATAGGTAGTATATGTGAAACTTTTTCTAGTTGTTCTGTAAAAGTTTTAGATTAATTTTTAATAATATAATCAAATATACTATGTAACGCGTAAAATGCTAATGGACATTACCCCTTTATGTGTATATTGCTAATTAGTCAGTGAAAAAAATAATTAATGATAACTAAAACTATATTCTTTTGTCAACTAGAGTTATATCAAATTCTAATCCGAATAGTGATACACTAACCATACCAATACAATCCACCACTTGATTACAGATTTTGTTCGCCTGATAATGATTATGAGCTTTTTGTTAGAAAACGACGTTTACAATGTATTTCATATAATAGTACATTTAAATACCATAGATAGTGAGGCATAATTATAACCTTGGAGGAAATGATTTGTTAGAGTATTCAAGAGACCCACATGGCAACCATGCAAGCGTTTAATTTTGTAGTTATGACTCGCACCAAATAAATATCTCGTTTTTCGCCATGGTTTTTCTAATTTTCTTTCTAAAAGTTTTTGATTCTAATAATGATTGATTCTAATACTCCCATGTCTCATAAAAATTGATGTTTAGAAATTTTTACACATTTTAAGAAAATAATGATTACTGAGTTTAAATATATTTTTTTCTTTGACTAAAGAGATATTATTTAATTTTAAACCAATAACAATTCAAAATTTTGAATATTTTCAATAATTACTTCTTGAAGTTTACAAAACATCAATCTTTGTGGGACAAAAGAATATCCCAAAGCGTCAATGTTTATGAGACAGAGGGAGTAGTATCTTTACTTTATTATACTGTTTAATTTAAGAGAGTTTAGATGATACTTTAATGTAGAATAAACTTGGTATATATATGGCATAATATAATAAAGTTGCATGATCTATCGACAAGAAAAACTGATAATTCTACATAGTAGTAGAAAATTTAATGAATCTATATTATATAAAGCAAAAAGAAAATCTTGGTTATGGAATTTAAAATTTGTCTTTGCTGATTTTTTTGATAATGTTATATATATTGTTAATATAAACCTTATTATTACTATAAGTTCAGGAAACTGTGGAAACATAAAACTAAAGCTTTCTAAAATACTCTCTCTCTCATAAAGATTGATGTTTAGAAGCTTTTACACATTTTAAGAAAACAATGATTACTGAGTTTAAATATATTTTTTTCTTTGACTAAAGAGATATTATTTAATTTTAAACCAATAACAATTCAAAATTTTGAATATTTTCAATAAGTTTACAAAACATCAATCTTTGTTGGACAAAAGAATATCCCAAAACATCAATCTTTATGAGAGAGAGGAAGTATTAGATACGAAGAAAGGTTTGTTTTACAATTTTTTTTCTTTCAGATTTAATCAGTTTTCTAAAGTCTTATAAATATTAGATTAATCATTTTTGATTATTTTAGAAAAATAAGAAAACCAAAGTTCAAAATGAAAATGCATAGAGATCAAAATTGTTTTTTTTTTCTACAAACCAAAAGTTTAATCGAGGTTTATTTAATTTTTACGAGTAAAAATAATTAAGTTGTGTTTAAATATACACACATCAACTTATAAGGGTCAAAAGATATCTCATTAGAATTTGTCTTTAAGTGAAAAGAAATGATTTCTTTTTTGGTCACATTGAGACCCAAAACCCACAAAATCCAGATAATATCTACAACTAATCAAATTAAAGTTTACCATCCAATTCAACAGACGTTTACAAACTACGGTCTACTCTACACGGGCGTGAGATGTGGAGAGAATAGTTTCTACCTGAAAATATTACTTATTTGACCTAATCATTATGCCTTGCATTTAATGCAAATATATTTTGTCTGTTGAAAATGCAAATATTTGTGGGGATTTGTAAAAAACCAAAACATCCTTACCAAACTGAAAGTAAGATTAGTTATCTCTAACTAATAAACGTATGTTTTGAGTTACCCGTTTATTACATTAACCAAGTTACAATATCCAGCAACCAACATACCCCAACACATTCATTCATACAACAAATTAAATTCTTCTCTTCTTCGGTTTTGTTTGAGAAACAAAAAAATCAAACCCAACTGAATACCCAAACCCTGGTTACCCACAAACCAAGAGATATATAAAAAAAAACCAACGAATATGAAAAGATCTCCAATTCCAATCAAAGAAACAAAAAAAAAAAGAAAGAAGAAGAAGAATATTTTCTTTATCTTTTGTGTTCTCTCTTTAAGGTCTATGACGATGCTCTATCACTTGCCTTTTCTCCTTCGGTAGTCGCCGAAGACACGTAGCTCACCGCGAGAGAGGTGCTCTCATCAGTACAATGCGGCTGGGAAGGAGGAGGAACCGAAGCAGCCGGGGTTTGGAAGTGTTGCTTGCAATTGTGGCAAGTGATTAGCATCATCGTTGCACTAATCCTTCTGCTTGCGTCTTCTCTAAAAAGCTGAGCCTTGTGAAGCTCAGCTCTCGCATGTTGCCTTATTCTCTTGGCTTCAGCAAACTCCAATTCCGCGATTTCGATCTGCCTTTTCACTTCTCTTCTAGCCTCCTCTCTTTCTAGGCTCGTCTCTCCCTTCTCGTAGCTCTTCCTTTCAACTTCTGACATAGTCGTCTGATCCAACGTCCCTATAGACAGACTAAGGCTGGTCTCATTAGTACTATACCTCGACGGAAGTAGCTGAAGCTCGATGCTACCATTAGTAGCGCACAAGGAACCAAAAGGATAGAGCAAAGAGGATGGTTGTTGATCGGACGGTGGGGATTGTCTTCTTTGTAAAGGATGTCCAGGCAATATAGGACCAATGGAGAGGTCAGCGTTTTCGCTCTTATCAGCGGTTAAAGTAGTCTGTGTACCGTTCGTGGTATGTTGTTGCTGTGGTAAACGGTGGTTGGAGGGTTGGGATCGTCGAACGGTGCAATTGTCTTGGTGCTCTATGAAACTCTCCACTCTGATAAACAAGAGTGTATTACATAAGTTAACTAAAATGGAAAGCACAAAGGAATATTTCTGTTTCGTAGTCGTAGCAAATAATATAAATAATTAAGTTAGTGGAGTTAGGTATCTTTTGGATTATATATATGAGTATGAGATGCAAGACTTCAAGGTTTGGTATGGTATATAATTAACAAATTGAGATAATGAAATCTGTGATATGGGGTCAACGTAAGTAATCAAAAAACAGTTCCTAATTAATAAATTAATGAAAGTGTTTTCAGACAACAGTCCAAACAAAAACATCATCATATTCCATTAGTAACGTTGTTTTAAGATCTGTATGTGTTATCTAAAATCAAAACATGTACACGCCATACTAGAAAAAACATTCTTTTGATTTATTTTAAGGATTCGTATACACACATATATATAGTAAAAATAATAATTAAAAAGCTAGGGTTTATGACTAAGAAATGGAACCTGGAAAAAACACGGCCGCAGTCACAGGAGTGGCCACGAGTGCCACAAGTCTTGAGATGAGCTTTGTAATCAGATTGAACAGCGTAGCCTTTCGAGCATCGCTCGCAGATCCATTGCTTATGGTTGCTGTGTTTTCTCCTGAAATGTTTCTTGATTCCCACGAGATCTCCGAGCGCGTGGCAAGGGTTGTGGTGGAGACATGTCGGTTCCGGACAGACGTAGACTCTCTTCCTCACTTCCTCGTTGGTCTCTCTTTTAAGAAGCTTCCATGGAACTTTATGCCGTCTCCTGTGCATCTGTAGATTCTGGTCCCTTTGAAACCCTTGGTTACAGATCTCACACACGTACCGATCCGATTCTAGTAACGTTCTTGGTGATAAAGACACCACCTCCGCCTCTGGATCTGCCACCGCAACACAAAAAAACTTATAACCAAAGTTTACTCGGTGTTTAATCTAAAAAGGGAAAAAACTTGCACGGAATTGCTGATATACCTGGTGTCCCGGCGGGTCTCCGTTTCCTCTTCTGAGTCACGGCGGCTCCATTACCGTCGGGAAGAAGATCGGAGGAAGATGAAGACGGAGGAGGGTTGCGACGATGATGGTTGTTGAGGTTCTTGGTGTTATTGCTTCTCTCGTAGTCTATCATCGGATGAGGTTTTTAATCTCTCTTTTTGTTTTTTATCTCAAAGACAGTGTGGTTTATAGTGAGAAGGGGAACTGTGACTAATGAAAAATAAGAACAAAATTGAGGAATCTTTTGTTTTTCATGTAAAGAAAGAAAGGAGAGATTGTTTCTTTTTTTATTTTTATGTTTCCTTATTTATTTGGTAGAGAGTGATCAGTACTCATCTATCTTTACTAATAGAAGAAGAAAGTAAGATGAGTTAAGAGAGAGAAACAAAGGGAGCTTTGTTTTCTGAAATCATCTTTATTTTTTTTTCTCACATAAAGGGAAGAAAAGCTTTTCTATTCCCCTTTTACTATCCATCTTTTTATAATTTTCTTGGAAAAGAAAGAAAAAAAGAAAGATGAAACTTTCAACTTTTTGTTAATTGTTTCATTGACCTCTTACCTTAGATGGAGAAATGCATTGTATGGTCTTTGGTGCTTCAATCTTCTTTCAGAGTAGTTATGAACCTCTCTCTTTATCTCTCTCTCTCCTTTCTATCTGTACACTGTTTGTTTACAAACACAAAACATATATATGAAGAGAGAAAGAGAGATGTTTATACATATAAAGAGAGTGGGACAAGGAGCTTGGAGCCCACATTAGCATCAGGACAAGAAACAAAAAAACATCCCCTTTCACTACAAAACAATTACAAGTCATTATTATTTCATATCATACATTACAATATTCGATCGGACTGAGTAAATTTTCTTTTTTTTTTCTTGTTCAAAGATAAATAAAGAAAGGATTGGTGAAAATTCAAATGGAATCTTGAAAAATTGATTGTTAAAGAGTACATGTTTTTTAATGGTGACAAATGTATGTGTAGCCTTTAGGGCTGGTGTAAATATAAGGGAAGGGACATGAGAATATATGTTTTGGAAATAAGACACATGCATATACCCAATTTCATGTTTTTCCATATGTAAACAAATATACAATGTGGTGCCATCATCTCATACCTTTTTATATAAGAAATAGGTTTTAATCAAATATGAAAACTGTGCCCACAAAGTGAGACGAATCAGAAAATTTGCAAGATAGTCTTTCTTACAAGAAAAACAGAAAACAAACACAAACCCTAGAGTCAGATTTGGTTTTGGAGTGTCAGCTGAGATCAATTTTACATCTCAAACAAAAGAAAAAAAAAATGTAGATCTGGAATATGTTCAAAAGAATTTTCTTTTTAAAAAACCAAAAATAAATAAATTATGTCGTCTATAAAAGTGTAAGTGTGTGTTGTGCGTATAACATATAGATAAAGTCCACCATCTCGTTAAAGGGCATTTGTCTAACCAAGTGGAACTGTAAGAAAATAGAAGTAAATACAAATTTTGAAAAAAGTTTTACTTTTTTTTGCATTTAAAAATAAAAAGTTGAAACAAAAAGAAGATGATACTTTATTAATAGGAAGAGAAAGAGAGGGTTGAGTTGGAAAGATTGGGTGGGAGGATGGGGGAGATGGATTCTCATCACATGCAATGCTCTTTTTGCAAAGTTTGATATATAAATCCTTCACAATCACCATTCTTGGTTACTTAAGATATTGGTGTATAATAATCACTTTTCTTTCCTTTATTTAAGGAATATATGCACTAAATAATCCTATATTTGGAAAGAAAACTCAATTCACCCTTATAATCAGTTGTTCACTTGTACTTACCTTGAATTAACCTCGGTCTTTAGATTTAGCATTATCATACATATAACTTTTTTTGTCTTTTTTTTTGGTAATACAGAAACTAGTATTTATATAAATAAAACAAACAATAACACCGGAAAAAAAAAACCTTTAGTGGAGCTGTGCACTGAAACCTGAGGCATTTGTCTCGTTCGCTCTTGTTGCTATCTGAAAGTTGCAACTTGAAAAGTAAAATTGACATTTTTTAGATTTCACTGAAACCCAAAACGGAGAGTAATGACTTTATGTAGCCTTTTGCAGAAATTACATATACATGTAAAAAGTAGTATAGTACGAGTACATGTTAAACCAAACTTCAAAACCGTTTTAATAGATAAGTTGGCATCAGCATTGTTTTTCGTAATATATATATATATATATATGATTTGACATCGTTAGTTTGATTATTTTTTTATTTAGTCGAAATATGTTATGTTTTAATTTACATTTTAATAATTTGTTTGTTTTTGTGTGTGTTTTAAGATTTTTCTCCATAACTCTATAACACTACAACAAATTTGGGTTTTGGTAGCAGTTATTTGTAGCATTAATTCAGTAACTGCTACTAAAAGTGCCAAAAATAGATTGTGAGCTCTATTGTAGTATTTGATTAGTGCTGGGGAAAATTTTCAATAAGCGGGAACCCAAAAATCACCAAAAATCACTACAATAGCTGAAAAATCATTTGGAGGCAAAACACTTAGCTAAAACTTTGTTTTTTCCGCCACCCTCTCACTTGGACCAAATACTTAAAAAAAAAATTTAGCAAAAAAAAATATCTCATTTTCTCAGAAAATCCATCCTCCATCGCTTCTCAACCTCCGTCGCCACCACCACGGAGACAACAACACACCAACAAACCTTTGTCGCCTTTCGAACACCGATGACAGAGTGAAAACAAAACCACCGATGTCGCTTCCGATTCAGATTCTGGATCTGAGACTGATTCCGATGGCTTCTTACATGGCTTCCACGACTTCTTCTTCCCTTCTCTCTCACGGTTCTCTCTCTCTCTCTTCTCAAGGAAACAAAGTTAGAGTCTTTTTTTTAATCTCGATGGTGATTCTGTGAAATGGAAGCTTCGTGTGTACCTTTCTTTTTTTCATCTCGGTTCTAGGGTTAAATACTTAGCCTTTAATAGTTCCTCTAGGTGAATGTTTCTCCTTTGACATTTTTCTGAATCTTATTCAACGGATTTAAGTCCTACTATTTTTTGCTTTTTATGCCTTCATTGTTGTGTGAATTCTTATGTTTGAATTATTATTGATTTTGTTTGTATGGTATACAGAGGCTGGAGATGGAGAAGAAAAGGTAGGCTTGTTTTTGTTGTTTTTCCTCATATTAGTACCTTAGCTAGGATTGGTATTTGTACAAGGTTCTGTTGGGTTTTAGATGAAGAGTATGAATGTTAAAAGTTTGAATCTTTCTACTTTTAATTGGGGCTGATTTGTGCAGTTTGTTATGTTTCTTCTTTAGCAATGTGTCTATTGCAGTTGACAACTCGCTAAGCCCAGCTCACACCCTCATTCAAGGGAGTGACAGAACAGACAGAACCTCTCAAGGGACTTACTACTGATGAAAATACTGCTCCGCCATGTAAATGTTTTGTACAACTCTCTACTCTTTCCATCTGTTTTGTTTAACTGTGTTCTTACAAATATTTTTTGGGTGCAAGAAGTTGCTACTTTGGGGACTGTAAGTCCTTAAGTATTGTGGTGAGACTGAGTTTCTCGATAAACTGGAGATGATGAGAATTAATGGCTGCAAGAAAGGTAACTAACTTCTCTCAATGCGGTCTGATGTATTTCTATCAACACTTTTTTTAGAACTCTAAAGTCATCAAGACATGTATAGTTTTTGTCTTGTATGTTTCATTACGTCATTTTTCTTCTACAAAGATTGAGATTAATTTGATAGTTGAATTCTAATGTTTGCAGGTGACTCTTCCAATATGATAGGAAGCCAGGTAGTCACCCTCGGTGTATCAAGATCTTGGTTTCGGACTATATACCAAGTGTTCCCATCTGTTGGAGCTTGTTGAAGAATAATAAATCCTCAATTGCTGATTTTGATCCAAGATAAAAAAGTGCTTTTATTTTTTTAAAGTTAAGATATTTAGGTGAAGTTAGTTTTTTTCTGGGATCTCATTGTAGATTGTTAGGTCTGCTAATTCGCATATTACCAATTCAGTGACTCTTGGTTCCAAATTCGTTTTGGTGGTCATAGTCTTCTTTAGTCATGGTTTGGTTCTAAGCGAGTAAGAATCTCTTTCCAATCTTCTCTGTTTTCTCTCTTGTGGTTATGTACCTCTTCACATCTGGAGTTTAGTTAGCTTTGTAGGAATCTGTACTCACATATGAATTCATTTGGCATTTGTTTTCACAGCTATTGATCGATAAGGGGGCCTGTTTTAGCTGCCATGAACTCCAACAAGTTTGTTCTTCTCTCTATTTCTCCGCCTGTAAGATGGCTGCAAGATAGGAAGCCAAAAACACATCTGCTTTGAAGTCCCAGATTGAATAGCTACAACAGGAGAGGGATGGATTTCAAAGGATGGTGATTGGAAACCAGGTTTGTAAACACTTTAAATCCATTTTCCTGTTCTTCATATCTCTTGTTTAATCCTTTGTAACATTTGCGAGTTCACCAACCTTAGGAAAGTAAGAGTTTTACCATTGCTTATGACCGATTCAATTTTATTATGCTGACACTCTTTTATTTTTCCCACTTACAGTTACTATAAGGTGATCTGCTGATGGTATGAGTGGAGATCTACTAGGACTGCTTCGGTTTCTCTATTACTTGGTTTGGTAAAGAAATGTACTTACCTTCTTTTTCTTTATGACTTGGTGATTCAAGCATTTATATCTTTTGGGTATTTGATAGAATGATTTTATGTAAAATGTGTGTTTTATAAATTTAATGTAATATTAATTTTATTTATGAATCAATTTGTAATTTATATTTTATGCACTATAGGTTTCAAATAATTGAAATATAGAACATAATAATATACATTACAACAGCATTATCAAAATGAACAAAACAATATTTTACAGCACGAAATGTTTGCTATAAAAACAAACATAATAGCACGAATTAAGCGTTATTTAATAATATTAAATAGTGGAGTATTAGCGCCATAATAGGTCAATCTATCATAGCGCGTAAAAACTGCTATGGTAGAAGGGGGGTCTACTATAGCTCCTCGTTATACAACGTTTTCAAATGCGCTAAAAAGCCTTTTAGTAGCATTTTTCATGTGCTAGTAATGTCCATGTAGTGTAACCAACAAATTAATAGTAAGCAGATGCTTATCTATACGATATTTTTTTTTGTGATCACTTTATACATCACATTTTTCTCTTACTACAAATTTAAAACTATAATTGTATACCTACATTACCCATTAACTTATTTAGCCTATGAATCGACACTGATGCAAACCAAAGTTGTCATTATATAAGATATTTTAATAAGATCGAAGTAGAGGTATTCCACGAGATTTGAGTGATGTGGACATGATAATAGAAAAAGCAAGATTTAGGGGGTAAGATTAGATGCGAGATTCGTTTTATAAAAAGAGAAGTACGAATAAAGGAGAGGAGTACAAGAAAACAAACAAAGAAAAGTGTATTAATTAATTAGGTTTAATTAAGGGGGATAGGAGAATAGTGATGAGTGATGACAACATGGGAGTTGGCCCCTTTTGGCTTTTTGCTTTCCAAGCAGTAATGATGTATCGGTGAAAACTTATATTGACAACGCATAAAGATTAATTAAAATATGGTTACAATTTTTTTTTTTTGTATAATAATTATATAGAGAAAAAGTGACTTTGTCTCTATGTCATAATCTTCATAGAAAGCATTGCCAAATCTTATGGCCACATGGACGGTGTAAGCCCTTTACCCTACTCGCTACTCTCTCATCTATTGCCTTTGCATTTTCATCATTATTACATCTTATACTAGTAATGTAACTTTTGTTTCAATTGTCATCATTATGGGTTGTTCATATGCTCATAATATAGGCTGAGCCTATTAATGCTCACGGATGAACATGACCCCTACTTTTTATTTGCCTTTCTTGTCTAGAAATTAGAATGCCTTTGTGATGTTAAGTTGCAACTGGTTACCAGTTACGACAATCAATTGGTACAAAAGGGGCTGGTCTCTAGTTCACTGGCTCGAGATTTTTCTTGAAATGATAAAAAATATTTTTTTTTTGATAGTTAATTCTCGCAAAAAGTATTGTATTTGATGGATTGTATTTGATGGAGATTGGAGAGTTTTTTTTGTAATATATGTTGGATTATACTATTTGTGTGCATAATACAAATTAGATATCAACTCTTACTAGGCGCTGGATAAACCGATTCAAATAAAATATCATGAATAATATTATTGTGAGATTTAAGATTGGTTTGTGTAAGAAAAAAATATCTAAATAAAATTTATTTTTTTGTTTATGCAAGTTTGTGTTTATTTTATGTAAAAACACATTTCACGCATAAATATTTGATCAACTTGCCTTTCAATTTGTGTGGTCATATATCTAGATAGTCATTGAAAATTTTAAATAGGAAATAAAGTTTTTGTTTTTCAAAAATTAAAATTGGTGAAGAGAATTAAAATTGTTTGCGAAATGTTAAGATATGGCCAGGAGAGTATTATGAGAAAGTAGTAGTCTCTAAAAAGTTCGAAACTTATGGTACATCCTTAAAGTCTTTGCTTTGGCCATACCAATTTTATGATTGATAGTGATTTCCCATCGGCTTTATTGCTTCCGTTACAAACATTTCATGTCAAAAAAAGTCAACAGACGCATATATATATATATGTTTCGAGAAACATCAATAAAAAGACTAACTAAGAATACAAACACAACACAAAAAGACTAAGAATACATTTGTAACGATCATACGCTCATCTATTTAAATAATTTGAAAGTCTAACTAGCTAAGAGCTTAATACATTGAATGTTAGTTAATTGTATAAACCGAAATGGTCCTTATGCAGATGACATTTTGAAATTTATTGACTAAGAAATTGCGATCTAGCATTTTCAACCAAGTCTCTCGCCTCATTACATAATGAAGAAATGAAGAATCACTCTCATAGTTACGCTTAACCGTTAATAAAGTCTAGTAGATATACGCAAATATACACAAAGCTGATGATAATTTTCCTACAATGTGGACTATGATGCTCATAAAAAAAATCATTTTTTTGTCAAAACACTTGCATTCATTGCTTAAAAGAGAAATTTCATACAAGCAAAACTTATAAAACAAAAAACAAGGCTTATAAAACAAAAAACAAGGCATTTCCCAATGCAACAACAACAAAGAAACAAGGCAAATATAAAGATAATCGGCAATAGGTTTTTAAAAGCTTTGAACCCGAATCTTGGAAAAAATTTGGTACATGTGAGATCAAGATTGTCGAACAAACTCTTCCATGAACAAATCAATGGATGAGAGGTAGCCACAATCATAAGACACGATGGCGTTAGAGAAAGGGTTAAGGCTGAGCTTCTCACCGGTTTGAGAAGGTCTATACGGAGTAGGAGCTTGACACAAATTTGAGCAAGGTTTGAAATGCTCTGTCGCTTGAGGATGATTATAATTAGTAAAGTTGCCAAAAAGTGTAGAATGGTCTTGGATAAACCAAAACCAAAGACAAATCTCGGACAACTTGACTTTTGGATCCAAACACCATAGACACTAAAGCGATAGGGTTCAAAGGTCAGGGCCAAATAGGTTACTATTACCCGGATTCTCAGGAGCGAGTGACGCCAAAAAAACAATGATGAATTACTTCTCAGATGGGAACCATAGAGAAATTAATCTAGATCACACCATTGGCTAAAGGTTATCATCAATACCAGATGTAAATTAGCGTATCTAGATTGAAATAACTCTAGGATTGAAGCCACCATTGTATGAACTTTTCCTGGAGATTGATAGATTGAACATGAACAAGTTCAGTGATCATGAGATATGGAGGCACATGAGTGAGGAAGCTTTGGTAACCAGCGTTCCGTGGAGGCATGGCCATAATGTTGTTCTTCCTCACTCCATAGCAATTGTTAGAAACCAGAAGGAAAGTTCCTGAGAGCCTAGATCTTAGATAAATAGTGGTCGCCAAGGGATTACTTTGAACCAGGGATTGGAGATGGCATTCACGGACCCAAATCAGAGCTATCGAGATGAGATGTAGAGGGTGTATCATGCCCTAACTATCAAAACGAGAGATCGATACAATAGGCCTTAGTAAATATTCAGATGAGTGAAACTTGGGCTTTTTCCTTGTGGATTTTGCTTCATGGAAAGTTAACGGGCCGAAAAAAACAAGGCCCACCAAAAAAAGTCCACTATTCTTGTTGGTTGACCTAGTTGGAGTGGTCGTACGGCGGCGGCGACTCATAGTGGGGAATAGATTTGCAAGGTAGTACGCTTCTCCGGCAGGCAGGTTCCAGCAACAACCAGCCAAATAGGAGGTCAGAGGCTGGAACGGGGAACCACAAAGGCGATTCATATTTGGAAGGATGAGAACTTCGTCTGAAAAGGGAGGCGCCATGTGCTATCGACATCTCCTCCGGGTGAAATGTAGCGGTGGTCCAAAGGAGAGCTCACCAGTTTCCCTTGGTGCCTCAGTAGAAGCTTTCTCAGGGGTGAGTAGACATCCAGATCAGAGGGTATGCACGTCGTTTTTTTGTGGATCCGGTACACCAGCTGAAGCGTTCAGAGAAAAGGGGAGGGGGTTCACCGGAAAACATATGCGTCCTCTAGCTCTGGCTATTGATATCTCACCAAAATTTGAGGGTTGAGGGGGGATTTGTAGCCAAAAGAGAAACGGAGAAAAGGTGAAACAAAAACTAGAAAAAGTTTTTAACGAGAGTAGAGCGGATGTGATTCAAATGCCAGCGAGCAAAAGTATCGGCGTCGGAAGAGGTTGGCGAAGTTGAGGTCACGATAGTAGTGCGTGAGAGAGAATCTTTTTTAGAAGAGTTTACTACCCACTCATTTCTCATCAAACAAATCCAAGAGGTAATAATGCTTAAGAAAATAGTAAGCCTTCTACAAAAAAAAATCTTAAGAATCTCACATAAAAAAACTTATGACTTTACTTAGGAATCAAATTAAAGATCAATGCCAAAACACACATTATTAATTTAGTTTTGCACTGAGGTTCACAATATCATTATAAGACCAAAAATATTTAAGCTAAACGTCTGTCCTTTTTTGTTTTTTTACTAAATAGCAACATTTTAAGGCGCAACATTTTAAGGTCGGAAAATTTCATACTCTTTTCCGTGAGTTCGCCCTAGCTACCGAGAAAGTTGAAATCTGATCTCCGCCTACCCTCTTTGGTAGTCGGAGGTCCTCGCTGGTGCCAGGAAAGGGTCCCTTTCTTGTTTATCTTTAGTTTTGGTGTTTTGTCTCCGATTCGGTTAGATCTGGTTTGGTTTGGTGAAGAAGTAGGCTACTTGGCTTGGTAAGCAGATCTCTTGGTCTCGCTTCTTCGTTGATCTGCTATATTTGCTAGTCGGCTTAGTTTGTTTCAAGTTAGGGTTCTTTTAAGCAGAAACTTGGCCTTCGATTGGGCGATTGTTTGGAGTTTCGTGTTTGAGTTTTGTGGAGGCGGATGGAGCTGTCAATTCTTTTGGACATTGTGGTTGCAAAGAAGAAGTTAGTATTTTCCCGATTTGGTAGATCAATGGTGCGACTTGAAGACTAATGTTCCTTCTTTGTTTAATTCTTCCCTAGTGTTAACACTGCTCATATGTATCTCATTGTTTGAAGCCGTCAATTTTGTTTGTTTGGCTGTGATTGCGTTATCGGCCCAGCCTTTTTCGTTCCTCTCACCCTTGGTCTACTCGCCCACCTTTAATTCCTATTTGGTTCTTTCCCTTTTTAAGCTTGGACTCCGTTTTGTTAGAATATATGTTAGTCTTCTCATGTTTTGTTGTTGGTTGTGGTTGATATAAAAATAATAGTATCATTTTTAACTGTTTTTTTTTCAGTCAATGTCAAGAAAATATTGTTGCTACGACAATTAAAATTCATCAAAACTAATTGTTTCTTGATATTGTAGAATTATAGTAATTTCCTTTTTTCAGATTGGTTCAAATTTCTTTATAACTATTTAAAATACTTTTCATAATTTGTTTCCTTTGTTTTCTGTAATGTTTTTTTATTGACAACAATATTAATTTATATTATTTGATTAAAATACTAAAATAGTATCGTTCTCATCTTTTCTAGTTTCTACCTTGATCTTCCTATACCGTCCCCCCCCCC
>NC_025700.1:14952971-15035564 GCF_000633955.1 Camelina sativa
CCACCCTTTATCTCTCTCTGAAAAGGCAAAAAAAAGAAAGAACAAAAAAAAAAGCAATCGAATTCACCATCCTCGGTAAGTTTCCTCTCTCCAATTTCATAAAATATTTTAGTATTTGTACTCTTCCTCTTCCTCTTCCTCCTCCTCTCTTTATCTCCATTGATGACGTATTATCTCCACAGTCACATAACCCTCTCTGCATCATATACCTTGTTGTTTACCTGGAAAAATGTCAGATTCTGAAAACCCTAATAAACGAATCCTAGATTTGGTTTGGTTTTTAACTCTTACATTGACTCCTAGATTTGGTTTGGTTTTTAACTCTTACATTGACTCCTAGATTTCAATTTCGCAAAATTAACATAAACCCTTTTATAAAGTTGAGTTCTTTCGAGGATTGGTTTTAGAATTTTCGAATGTTAGTAGAACAGAACAGAGATTGATACACAGATATGAAAAGGAATGATCTTTATTTGTTTGTTTGTTTGCAGCGTAAGTGTTTTGTTTTGATTATGATGGATGAAGATGGATTGAGCAATCGAAACTGGGGATATTACGAACCGTCTCAGTTCAGGCCAAATCTAGGGTTTCAACTCATTCCAGACAGAAACGAGAAGCCATTTGTTGTCTCCCCTCAGAACCAAAATCAAAACTTTATCACTCCTAGTGTGTTGTATCGTGGTGGTGGTAGCAGTAGTAGCCTTATGTCGTTTCCGCGTGATTACACTGCCTCTGATGCACCTTTCATGAGTTATAGTTGGTTGAACAAGCATAGAGATAGCAAGTTCTTTAGCAATGTACCTAATAATCCTTCTAATCATCATAACCTTCTTGTTCGGGAGACTTCTAGGATGACTCAACCGATGCAGCTTTTGCAGCCTGAGGTCGAGGATGAATCTCTCAAAAGAAAGCATCAGAGAGGTGCTCCAAAGGCGAAGAAAGAGAAGAAACTGAAGGATAACAATATGCTGAGAGTTCAAAGAGAGAGAAGTCCGTTGTTTAGGAAGAGTATAGAGATGGTGATCAACGGGGTTTCTATGGATATTGGATGTTTACCAGTTCCTGTCTGCTCTTGTACCGGGATGCCTCAACAGTGTTACAGATGGGGTTGCGGGGGATGGCAGTCTGCGTGCTGTACCACTAATGTTTCGATGTATCCTTTGCCCATAAGCGCGAAACGACGCGGTGCGAGGATTGCTGGAAGGAAAATGAGCCAAGGTGCCTTTAGAAAGGTTCTTGAGAAACTCTCTGCTGATGGTTTCGATTTTTCAATCCCTATTGATTTGAAGTCTCATTGGGCAAAACATGGAACCAATAAGTTTGTCACTATCAGATGAAAAGTCTAACCTCTGTTTTTTTTTTGTTGTTGTGGGTTGTGTCCTGCACCATAGATCTTGATTCAATTTTTTTTGTGTCCTCTATGATCAGAACTTGGAGTCAAACTCGGCAATGTATCATCAAAATGTTGTACCTCTTTTTGAATTTTAACTCAGATAACAGCGTAAAAAATTGTGTGTTTATGTACAGAACCAATAAAAAAAATGTCAATCTTATCCAGATTGGTTGTAATGCAATGTCTCACTCACTAGAAAGTAATCAAATCTGGCATTGTGTAATTGATATAAACTGGTTGCTTCGTTACTATAAGAGGCAGATGATTTTGATGATACTCGTCTTCTTTCCTGTTGAAACAACGATAGTCGTCTTCGAAAATCTCCCATTTGTCTGTGATGATCGTCTGCAGCTTCCCCGGTTGCTCCAACACTACCATAGCCTTCTCATCCTCTACTTCCACTTCTTCTTCTTTCTCTGGCTTCGGCTTCTCGATCATTTCCTCGATTCCTTCTACTTCCTCCTCGGGTATACAAACGAACTGAGGGGTTTCTCGCGCGTTAGGGACACCAAAACCTTTGCAGAAGTCGAAGTAGATGGTGAGATCCTCTCCCTGAGAGGTGGCCTTATGGACAATCTTCAAAACCGTTGCAGCTTCTGTTTTGCCAGCCAATGGAAGGATTTTGATGATGCCGCTGCGAATTCTACCGAAGATGTTGATACTCTCTATCACGAGACAATCCATAGCTTCTAAGATCAACGTCTTCTTCATATTGTCAGCAATTGGTTTAATCTGAAGAATCATGTCGAGGAGAGACTGAAGTTTCTGTATCGTTTCGAGGTCTTGGATCACCTTTTCGCCTTTCTCAGAGGATTTAGTTCTGTTATTACGGAAGCGGTGAATCTGATCGGACAAGAAGGAAGAGTAGTTATGAAGGAAAGCGAAGTATGTCCGAACAAAGATGTTGAACCCCCAAGTCTTGCTGAGACACGAATGACCATCGGAGAAACCAGAGAGATCGAAAGGAAGACGACGGATCTCTCCGACAACGGAAGGAACTTTAGTACAGAGAACACCGTGAAGAAGCATTAAAGATTTGAGCGCAACGATCCAGCTCCGGGTGTGGTTGACGCGGGTTGAGAGCGCATTGATTAGAGTCTTGAGGTTGAGAGGAGAAGAACGTATCCATTTGTAGACGCGGTGAGCGTTAGAGTAGTCGACGGATGTATCGTCGTGGGAGGTGGCTTTGATGATAGCTGCTTCGAGATCCGCGTTCCGGTATGAGCTGCTGCTTCGCCGTGAGAATCCAACGGCTAGTAAGCTTTTCCGGTCTTTGATTGCGGCGGCAGCTCGTTTCCACAGCTTCATCATTTAAGCCCCCTCCCTCCTATCTCTTTTTGCTCTGTTTCTCTATGTGAAACCTCTCTTCTTCTATCTTGAAAATCAAAAAAGTCATCTCTGTAAAAATGTCTTCTCTCTATTTTGAGGTTCTTATTTCCTTTACCATCCGTTACAACCGTCGTAACCGCTTTGTTTTTCAAATACTTTTTTGATTTTTTTAGTCAAAAAAAGAAAGTTTGCACGTGCGATCTTATGCACGTGTGTGGGTAGATTCGGTTTACATAGTGTGAAGATTCTAAACCAAGCCGAATTCGAAGAAATTATATGAGAAACGACGAGAATACATTAGAATATATCGTAACTAAACCGAAAAGGGTAATAACCATTTTCCCGTATTTCCTAAATTATTATTTTAAATGGCAAAGAATGTTTTTTTTTTTTTTTTTTTTTTTTTTTTNAGTCAATCATAAAACAAATTATGTATTACAGTTAATTAATGTAAGTCAAACTTTGTCTTTTCCTTTCTTGCTTTATTTGACATATTAATCTATTACAGATGCTAAGTTTGACGACTACCGTTCAGTTTATTCGGTCAAATAAAGCAAACGATTGGAATTTATTTGTCCAACAACAGCTGATTTTATTATTTATCAGTGTTCTCTGATTTAGATTCTTGGAACTCCATTCTTGGATCACATGATCCGAACAGTTTTCTACTTAACCACTCTCACAACACTTTCGTGCACAGTCACTCCGACGAAGTAAGTCTTTAACTTAGATGTTTGGAACTGCGTTCTCAGATCACATGATTTGAACAGTTTCCTACTTAATCACTCTCGAGTCAATTATTCTTACAACACTTTTGTGCTCATCTTTAATACTTACTACGTCTCAACTGCCTAGACAAGTCTATTTCCATTCAACAACTTGTCCTAAAATCATATACACTCTCATACCAAACTGAGACGGCTGCACCCGAATTCCCAATCCTTACACAAGACACACGCGAAACAATCTCATCAGAACCCCATAATTTCGACAAGACAACCGACGTAGAAATCTCTCTTTACAAAAACTAACACAAATACACGTTAGGTCTAACTAACCCATACTCCCCATCCACAAAACACATTCATCCGAATGTATTTCAGCTCCACAAGCACCTACATTTGTAGACTTCGATTACCCTGCATTAGACTCCTTCGACATTCGACCAAACAAGCCACTTGTCTCCACTTCATGGAACAAACTTCACTTAATCAAACACCATCTCATCTTGGTACATAGCTGCACAACTAACCACCCCCAAGCGACCAAGTAACAAAAGAGATGGACCGGAACACTCCATTCCGCTCTAACCACGGACTTCGCCTCACCAACGATCCGCTTCGACCCCCATTGGCCTTTCTGCCAACCAATAACAATAACTACGGTTCACTTCCAACAACCGCTTAAATACTCTCGACGATTCTCGTCCGAAATCAAGTCACCAAACACTCTGCAAGCGCTAACCATTGGTCTCGATCGACACCTCCACCTGGTGTTAGTCGACACCCCCACTAGGTATCACCATCAACTTTTCCAGTGTTGCTCGACACCTATACCTGGTGTCGATTGTCACCCATCGCACAACATGTGATCCAAACACCCAAAATTAATTAAAATACCAAATATATAAAAACAAGTTTTGAATTTCCTTAATTAAATATAAACTTTCACACATAAATACAATACCATCATTGTTAAAAGTCAAAACCACTCATATATTATTTAGAAAAATTATGGGTCACCTCTAGGGGTGAACCTTTCTTATTCACCCCTCTTAATTAACCAATCAAAATACAACAGTATGTCATATCATATCATATTTAAAAAGTAAATCAAAATTAAAATAAAAAGATAAAATAAATTAAGGAAACAAATTATGTTGATTTTTTTATAAAGGAAATTATGTTAGTTTGAGTTTATAAAGGAGGATTAGGATTTAAATTTTATAATTAAAGAATTTATACGTAGATTTGAGTTTATAAAAGAATGGTTAGTGTTTAGATTTTACAACTAAATGAAATTATATGTCGGGTTGAGTTTACAAAAGAGTGGTTAGGATTTAGATTTTATAATAAAATGAAATTATATGTCGGTTTGGATTTACAAAAGAGTGGTTAGGGTTTAGGGTTTAGACTTTACAACTAAACAAAATTATATGTCGGTTTGGGTTTATAAAAGAATGGTTAGAGTTTAGGGTTTAGATTTTACAATTAAATAAAATTATATTTCAGTTTGAATTTATAAATGGTTAGGGTTTAAATTACTTAATTAACCAAAACTATATTTTGGTTTAGGTCTATAAAAAATGGTTACGATTAGATGTTATAATTAAAATCTCTGATATAATATTAGAATTAATAATTTTAAAATTGATTGATCTACCGAATTTGTTTTTAAATTAAGATTTGTTTCTTTAATTAAGAATGGATGAATAAGAGAGGGGTGAACTAAAGAATTGTTCCATTATTTATGTCTTGAGCTTAACAAAAAACAATATAAACCCACAAACAATGAACACAATCTAATAAAAACCTCCTGTTACCACCGTACAAGGTTTGTGTTTCATTACCCATTTCTTTAAAAAAAAAAAAACAATTTTTTTTAATAAGTTTGCGTTCATTAACCACATATTTCCCTTAACGTTTCTACAAACATTGTATTTTGTATTTTTTCCAGATTTAACAGATATTCAAAGAAATAGGATGCAAAGAAGACAAATATTAGCAAATCATTAAAAGAAATAAATGCTATTTATATTTTTTTGGCATTTTTAAAAATATCCCTCTTTCTATGTCATTTTTTAAAAATATCCCTTTATATTGTCCATTTATAAAAATACCCCTTTTTGATATACAAAATGACTAAATTCTAAATCCTAAATCCCAAATATTAAAACCCTACCCCTTTAAAACCCTACGCTAAATATAAAATAGAGAATCTAAACCAAAAAAAAATTCTAAAAATTAAAATATTCGAAAGAGGGCGAAATGAAAATATTCAAAAAATGTTAGTTTTGAAAAAGGTATCTCAAAAAGGAAATTTCTATCAAATTCTCACTATCAGTAAAACATGAGGAACTACAAATATAAAATAATACATATTAAACATTTTAAAAGTAAACCAGTGACTTTAACAAAAATTTGGAACAACTAAAATACAATTTTTATAAACTAAAGATATATCAGAATTATTGAAAAATTAATTTAATTTATCTCGGGCATCATGAGATAATTACAGAAATGGTAATATATTATGTGCAGTATAATAATTATTATTAATTAATAAGTGGAGATATATTAATTAACAAAAAATTGTAGACTATTTACCAGATATATCCAAAATAATAATATTAATCTATACTAAATAAAAGTAGGAGCTATAAGCTTCTAAGACCATCCACATATGATTTAAAACATCCAATTGGGATTTTCCATATCACTAATTAACATTTTTTAGATTTCCAAATTTTTTTATATTAAAAATTATTCTAAACAACTAATCAAGATTTGACATGTCATTCATTAACATTTTCTAAATTTCCAGAATTTTAAATTTATGGAAATAATTCATTAACATTGGCTAGAAATTTTTTAGACAGTGCTTCAGAACCAGTATAAATAAGATTAATATGTTTCCAACAACAAATGAGCAGAAAAGCTTGATTTATCAGGCGTCCAAGTTTAAAAGTTTTATTCGGTTTGATCCAGTTTTTTATTTGATCAAATTACAACTTTAAGTTTCAAAAAAAAAATATTATAATATTTTAAAAAATGAAATGTTTAAATATTATAAATATTGAAAGTTCTTAACTTTTATAAAGGTTTTAAAATATTATAAATACCTCCATAAAAAGTTTAAAATATTTTAATTATTTTAACTCTAAAAAAAATGTTACAAATAATTAAACTACATCTAAAGTTTAAAATATTTTAAATATATAATCTCTATTAAAAATTTTAAAGTTGAAAAATTAATAAATAATATCTATCAATTTTTTTAATATCTTGAAAATACCTTACTTATATCTATTTGTGCTTTATATTTTTTATGAGCTGTAAAACATGTTTTTTTTTTGTTATAACTTTACAGATGATTTGATATTCTTGCAGTAAAAAAATTATTTTTAAGTCTAAGAAAGAAGGATTGACGTCGTAAAACTTTGATTTGATGTTATTTGTGTTTAATGAAGAAGGATCGACGAAAAGTACAAATATTTTTTAACTATACATGTGTTCATATTACTTTTTCTGCAAGTATAGATTTTAGTTTGAGAAGTTTCAATATGTGTGGATCTAAAACCGAATAATATGGATGAAATTATAAATAATTGGGTGCATGTGTTGACTATGCTGGTCTTCATGAATTGCACAAATTTTATGATAAAAAATGATTTTGGTCTTGGAGTTTGAAGGGTTAACAAGTTGTGTGGTAGTCTAAAAAAAGGTTTTTCATAGGAAAAATGAGAAGAAGTTGACGAGGAAAAAGAAGAAAAAGAGTATAATGAAGAACCAGACGGTAAAAGTAATGACGACAATTACCATAAAATTTGACAATAAAAATGACAAGAAAGAATATGAAGAATAAGAAAACATTGAATAAAAAACATGAAAATATAGGTGGTAGCGATCAATTAAATATGAAAAACGAAATAAATTAATGATTATAAAATTGTTTCGTTTTCCTGGTGGTGAAAGAAATGGTTTAGGATATGTGAGGTCACCAGTTTGAACCGCCTCACCTGGACGTGGAGTTAAATTCATGATTTTTTTTTTATCAGATTTGATTTTATAATACAACTGATTTTTATAAGATAATATAAGATAAAAATTGTGTATCTAAATTTTTTTTCCTTAATACTAATTTAAATTTTTATAAGATAATATTTCATCAAAGGACATCAATCGTATATAATTTTCATCAAAATATATCAAATAAACTCACGCGTCGTGGGTTCAAAACCTAGTAATATAGAAAGAAACCCAATAAGGTTTCAAGTTAACCAAAAAATACAATAACAATGGAGGAAAAAAACACCAAAATTAAAATACAATAATTGAAATAACAAAAAAAAAGTGAAAACAAAAATCTAGCATGGGATGGCCCCTAGTTTACTATATGTTCGAATACATTTTGATTCTACGTCCTGCAATTTCTTTATATAAGTTAATTCTTGAGTTTGTAACAAACAACAGAGACCATCAAAGTTGCTCTCTGTTGACAGAAGGAAAAAAAACCTAGGACTAAACTAACCAGTCAAAAATAAAACACAGAATCTGCAGGGAGCGAGAGGAAAACAAACAGAGAATCTCGTCTTTATAAATTGAATGTGTGTGTTCTGCTTTAAGCAACTACGTTCTCACACATGATCAGAATTCATAAGCATTGTGATTCCAAACCTATTGAAACTAGGAAATCCTTCGCATATGTTATCAGCATCATCAAGCTGGTCACCTAACCAACGCAACACGAAGATATGTATATGACATGATCACTTGATCATGAAAAATGGTTTGATACAACTTTCGAGAAACGTATATGATCCAGTTAATTATCGAGCACCCTGGAAGAGACGAAATCACTTTATCCTCGTAAGACTCGAGACTCCTGGTGTCGTGTGTCCCAAATTACGAACGAGAACTGAAAACATATTAAACCATAAGAGTTAGGAGCCACTGTGTTGTAAAGCTAGGCATTAAATCACCATTAGTTAACAGTGTATTAAGAAAGATAGCAATATGATGAAATCTTGCAAAAGCAATTGTTCTTAAGATTTTGGACATCTTAATCATGGAGAATTAACCCGTCAAATTTAACAATCAATCACTAGAGAACAGACAAATTAACCCGTAATCAACCAAGTAAAATTATAAGAAAATCCATAATTTATGCAGATGAATCTAAATCCGAGATTACATAAAAAGGAAAAACATAAGAGTAGAGTTTAGAGTGCATAGTGGATAAAAAGTAGCTAACAAAAAGATGAGAATTACATATAAAGGTAGGCCATTGATATAATTAAATAACAAAACAAAGGATATATATGATAAAGAAAATATCACTCCTCTTACTCTTCTTCATCTTATTGAGAGATTCCTCTTTCATCTCCGGTTGATGCAAATTTCCATCTTCATTGAATCTGTGTCACCAACGAAATCGTAAGGGACGAACATGAAATCCTTTTCAGGAGTTTCGGAGCTAAATCTCTGAATTCTATTCATCTCGGATTGTTTAAACGTCATAGTGCGTTTGCGACCTCCCACCGGTGTCGTGTACGAGAGATGATAGGAGAATTCCCCAACTCCTGGAGAAGAAGGTGCTATACAGTTCACTGTCACGTAAAACCCTTCTTCCACCGCGAAACACTGAACCGCAACCAAGGGACCATCTGCAGATTCCTGAAGGAATAAAATCTTCTCATTAATGGACAGCCGTGCGCCAGTGAAACTGCCACACACGAATTTAGCATAGTAGTCCTCGTCGTTGTGGTTAGCAGAGAAGTGACTATAGAGATCCTTGTACACACCGCTGTAGCGACAGTATGGTGCAGGACAGCGGCACACAGCGAACCTGCATTTCCTCTCATGGACTAATTCTTCGCCATAAGTGAACTTCTCTGTGCAACCAAAGTTGACGTATGGGCATGGAACAATGACTGCTTCAACTTCTCCACCATCCATGGCTACTTGGTCTGATATTTTTTATTTTATTTAAATGCCTTCTTAAACAGATGTGTTTGGTGTTAAGAATTGGATCACTGAGTTTTACACTTTTATTAGAGTGGAAAATTTGGTTTAGATGATAATTTGGACTAGTTGGTAATGAAGTTAGAGCCGCCTGAACGTTTCGGATAATTTGGTTTAATTCTGAATTTCGGATAATCTGAGGTTTAAACACATGTGTTTGTTTGGTGTTAAGAGTTGGATCACTGAGTTTTATTAGAGTAGAACATTTGGTTTAGTCAATAATTTGGACTAGTTGGTAAGGAAGTTAGAGCCGCCTGAACGTTTCGGATACTTTGGTTTAATTCTGAATTTCGGATAATCTGAGGTTTAAACACATGTGTTTGTTTGGTGTTAAGAGTTGGATCACTGAGTTTTATTAGAGTAGAACATTTGGTTTAGTCAATAATTTGGACTAGTTGGTAAGGAAGTTAGAGCCGCCTGAACGGATAATTTGGTTTAGTTCTATTCTATTAAATAAAATAATTGAATGGTTTTTTTAAAAAATCATCACATTAATGATCACACCAATAACCATAATTGAAAAAAATCGTTACCCCGTTTTGAAACGTTCTCATACAACATTTGGTTTTTAAATGCTCATGTCTAATTTCAATTCAAAAGTTGAGTATTTTTCCTGTAGTTCAAAACAACAATACCCGAGCTTTGGGACTTCTACATATGTTAGAAGAAGACAACTGTTATGAGATCATTCTATAAGAGAGATGCAAAGAGCAACACTCATGCCAAGAATCAAAGATATCAAATGGCACGCGCTGTTTTTAAGTGTCGATTTCCCAGAGTTGTTCATCTCCGCAAGAACACCAGCAACAGCTATGTATATGAATCCTCCTGCTGTGAATCCCTGCAAAGATTTCAATTCACCAACCAAATATATATTCATTAACATTTTAGATGTGTTATGTTAGTTACACTATCAAAGCGATGCAATATCATATTTACTACCTCAATCAACGATGACTGTCCTGGTTCATTTCCCCATACCAAAACCTATGGACCGTGACAAAAAACATCACCAGAGTTCGTTCAGTTAGAATATTCTAGAATTCTGTTAAGCTGTGTGAAGATATAAAAGACTTGCCAATGCAGTTCCTGCAAGTGCGGAGAGTGCAGAGAGAAAGTTGAAGAAGAGTGCTTTCGTTACAGTGAAGCCTGACCTTACTAGAATCCCAAAATCACCTATCTGCAAGGGGAATCTTTTTAAGGAATCATACTTGTTGCTATGCATATTTTCAAGTTTGTTTAGGAAATATAGAGTAGGCGACCTCTTGGGGTAGCTCGTGGGCGAGTAAGAACATAGTTCTGGACCATCCACCAACTGATCCATAGATGAGAAATGCGCTTCCTAATGCCATTCCATCAGTAAAATTGTGCTGCACAACAAAATGAGCCAAAAATAATTCTCATCTTTGAACAATCTTTCATTAGCCTTGTCGAAGCTTTCAATGAATGAAAAAGGAGCACGTACTTACAACACCATCAGAGAACAAGTTGAGGTAACCAAAGACTAGGCTTGAATGCGTCTCCTCCTCTTCTGGGTTGTCTAGTTTTCCATCAGAAGTCATTTCTGCTCCTGAATCTGATTTATCAGCAGCGTCACTAGCAGAAGTCTTTCTCTGCAATGAAACATACAAGTCATAATATGGCGGTTTCCCAAATAGCCCGTAAATGAAGTATGCTAACTCACCTTACGGAGAGATCCATCTGTAGAGCTGCTAGAGGCTTTCTCTGATGAATTTACAATAGCATCAGAGGAAGATTGTTGGTCCACATTTTTATGATCAGCTTCATCCTTAAGTTTCTTACTGCCTGCATGGTGGTGGTGATGGTGGCCCCAGGTATTGGAACCAGATGAGTTTTCTTCAACATACCGCACCAACTTCTCCACAAGAAGGAAGACCACAATCCCAGCTGGACAATCAAGACGAGATTTTGAAAGTTTCACTTTAGTCAAACTATATTGTTCAATGTACACAAGAGGAAGTGTGTTCTGATACTTACCGAGTACAGACAATCCAACAGACAAATCTTGTATAGAATGCGAGTGTGAAGGCGAATCCGAATGAGAATGATCATGATGGGCATGGTTCTCATGGTGATCATTAGAGTGAGAGTGAACACCACCTGCCAAACGAAATGAGAAGGCTTTTAATGTCAATTCATGGAACAACGCAGATACTAAAATGAGAATCAGATAAATGTGTCCATTAATATACCAAAAGCATGGGGCAATTGGTGAAGGAAAGCATCCCCCAACATAGCTCCTGCCTGGTATACAAAATAGATTGAATCAATAAAAGACTATTTGAAGTAACAACAGATCATACAGACACATTTCCAAAAGTTATGATGTATAGAGATTGCTAAATCAAGTATTTTGACAAATTCTCAGAACCACTCCACCACCACCAAAGAAAACCTAATGTAGTAAAAAAAAAAAAAAAAATGACTTACCCCAAACAGAGCCAACGCATCAACAAACCATTTTGATGGCTTCCCTTCAACTGTAAATTGAAACAGAACAGGTTACAACTTACAACAAAAGACTTGAAACAGTCAATCTCAAGAGAGAGACAGAGACTTTTTCTCCAGGACAATTAAAAAGCAAGTCTTTTTGGTTCATAGAGATACAAAAGAATTGCTTACCAAACATAACTGGAAGCAAAACAAGACAGATGAGTGAGGCCAAGCTAACTAAAAGAGAGCATCCCAATGCATTGAGCCACAAAGCTGCAAATAAAAAAACAAGAACAATAAGTCGAGAGATTCATAAGTCCTCCCACTAATTTGTAAAACCCAATGTAGCTCAAAGGAACCAAATTTACCAAACCCAGTAAGACTAGAGCTTGATTCGTGAACGTGATCGTGATCATGAAGACACGGCTCAAACCCACACAACCTCATATCCTCCTCTTCAGCAAGCTCCTCCGGCAACTTCATCTCAAACTTCGCCGTCGTCTTCTTCACATGATGATGATCGTGGTCATGGTCATGGTCATGAGAATGACTACACCCACCACCGTGATGATGAACGTGAACGTCACGCGCCGGCGTAGACTGAGAGAATCCGGTTTCTACGCACAGATCCAGAAACAGGACCAAAAACATAATCGGAACCAAGACGTTTCTCAGCGAGAACGACATCAGAGCTAAGAAGAGCGACGGTTACTGCAAGTGGCTTCAATGGTGATGAAGCAGACGATGCAGAAGAAGAGAATGATAATTCCGATTATGATTCCGAATGTGACAACTTCCATTTTTTTGTAATAATTAACAAAAATCGTATCTTTTTATAATTTGTAAATTTGGCCCTCTGTTTCGAAAATTAACTAGAAAACCCTATTTTACTGGGAACTTCAGTTAAAGAGACTGGGACTCATCCACTCACGGATGAACCTTCCGGACCACATGAAAGGTTTCTATACCATGTTCATTATGGAAGATGTCAAGTTAGAAGTTCAAGATCCAATCTTGGTTTTGTGAAAATGAATTTGTTTTACAACTATTAAATGATTTTTTTAGAATACTGTATATATGTATAATATACTATTAGATTTATTTGTAACTTCCGCAGGCTTTCGAAAAATCAAACAAAATGTGACAAAAATGTATATATGATATATTGTAATGTGAAACATAGAGAGATTAGACTTGTTATCTGTTAAATTTTATTCATCAAAGCATCTATCGTCACACGAAGGAAACAGAGGATTCAGTTCCTACAATCAAGGTCTAATGTCCATTTCCCAAAACACAATCGCCACAAAACACACCCCACACCAACGAAACAAAAAGAAAAAAAAACCAAAAACAAAATCAAGAAGAAAGAAGAAAGGTATAGAGAGTTTGTATGATATCTTCTTTTGAATCTTTAGAGAAGGAAAGAAACAATGGCAACAATGAAAATACCAATGACGGTACCTTCTCCTCGTGTCGATGTTGATCAGCTCTTTAAGGCCTTTAAAGGTATGTCTTCGCTTCGATCGCTTCTTATGTAAGTTTTATAACAACTGGTTTTGTTACGTTTTCAATTTATATCTTTTGTGCAACTCTTCAGGAAGAGGTTGTGATACTTCGGTGATCATCAACATCTTAGCTCATCGCAATGCAACGCAAAGAGCTCTCATCGAACAAGAATACGAAACCAAATTCTCAGATGACCTTCGAAAACGTCTCCATTCCGAGCTTCATGGTCATCTCAAGGTACGTAAATCTAAGCCTTACAAAGAAATGTTTATTCATGCATGATTTTAACACAACAATTTTTTTCTTTTTTTTTCTTTTAGAAAGCCGTTCTTCTGTGGATGCCTGAAGCAGTGGAGCGAGACGCTTCAATACTGAAACGTTCCTTGAGAGGAGCCGTGACTGATCACAAAGCGGTTGCTGAGATTATATGTACACGATCTGGTTCTCAGCTTCGTCAGATCAAACAGGTTTACAACAACACTTTCGGTGTGAAACTTGAAGAGGACATCGAATCCGAAGCTTCTGGCAATCACAAAAGAGTATGTCACCTCTATTTGATTCAAATGACAATAGAGATTGACATAAACATATGTAATATGTAACAGGTTTTGCTCGCATATTTGAACACTACACGTTATGAAGGACCAGAGATTGATAATGCGAGTGTGGAGAACGACGCTAGGACTCTCAAGAGTGCGGTTGCAAGGAAGCATAAATCTGATGACCAGACGTTGATTCAGATATTCACAGACCGAAGCAGGACTCATCTGGTCGCTGTTAGATCTACTTACCGTTCCATGTTCGGCAAAGAACTTGGAAAGGTATGATCAAGAAATCAGAAACTTGACTCCAAAGAGTTTTCCAAAAAATCTTGAACTTCTCTTTTTTGTTCAATCTTGATAGGCCATAAGAGATGAGACCCGCGGGAACTTTGAGCATGTCCTTCTGACAATCCTACAATGTGCTGAAAACTCTTGTTTCTATTTCGCAAAGGTAAACTTAACTTTGATGTTTTTCTTATATCACAAAGTTAACAAACTAAAAAAATCTGAAAAGCGCAGGCGCTGAGAAAGTCGATGAAAGGATTGGGAACAGATGACACGGCGTTGATAAGAGTGATAGTGACAAGAGCAGAGGTGGATATGCAGTTCATCATCTCGGAATACCGAAAGAGATACAAGAAGACTTTACACAACGCTGTTCATTCCGATACAACTGGTCATTACAGAACTTTTCTCCTCTCTCTTTTAGGCCCTAACGTTTGATCTCTTTATATATCTATATCCACTCCAACATTTCACTTTTGATTCTCTGTATCTTACAACATTTCTTGCAACAATCTTGAAAGGATATTAAAATTATGTTTATATATGTCTAAACAAATAAGGGAGCAATTCAAACTGGCAAAAGAGAGAAACTGAGAAGCTACTTAAAATTCATCATCAACACATAAATAATATCTAATCAAATTCGACTTTGTGTATAGTTTGATAAGTTTTCCATTGAGGCAAGCATAATAACAGCACCTGGAGTAACTTAGATGTATATTCTTCCCAAGAGGTAACAGCAAGAGATATACCTGTTAAGTCGAGTGATTCCTTCAGATCCTCATTAGAGCATGAATATCCAAAAGTTGTGGTCACAAGGTTCTCATCTGGCAGGAAAACTGATTTCAGAGCATTGACAGTTTCCAACTGAGGCTGGGACATAGCTTCTACCGTGTCATTTTCGACATTAAAAGTTTTGAGTTCAGAAGCTTTCCAATTGTAGAACTGAACAACCTATTATCCAGTAAATGGAAACAAAAAGAGCCAGTTTAATGATTGAAACTGAGGTCCAGTTAAACTAATCACTCAAAGCCTTAAGGTCTAAGAGAAAGTACCTGAAGAGCATGAAGAACGTTGGCAAATTTTCGGGTGAGTAACTCTCCTCCTTTAGCTATTTGTAGTGTTCCCATGAGTTGTTCTGAGGCATCCGTAGAATGATCTTCACCTTGTAAGCTATGTAAACCAAAACCAAGAAGGTGCAACCTCGCAAAGCAGATATTGAAACCAATGTTTTGATTCGAAGCATCTTGATGAGGACAGAACCAGTACATGTTAGTGGATGCAGGCAAAGGGAGGCAAAATTCATGTAATGTGCATTGAGAAAGACGGGTGAGAAGCTTAGAATCTTCGTCATGGGATGAGTCCCGGCTAAACCAAAGTGCAAGAGTCAATCTTTCTCCATCTGTTACCTGTTAAGTTTCCATTAGTAACTTACTTAGGGGCATACAAACAAACTAAGAGGCTATATAAATGAGGCGAACCTCATCAACCGAATGAATATTCCGGTCATCAGCTGTGTACAAGATAACATCCTGGTCAAGACACAGACTCATTATTCTTCAATCTGAGTAGTAACTGTTGATTCAACTGAAAAAAGAACAATACTTACTCCAGCAGAGGGAGCAACAGTTGCTGGTTCGCCACTCTGAAAATGAAAAAGCCCGCCTTTGAAGTCTTTCCCGTAACTATTCAAGTAACAAACTGCCTTCAAACCAACTAAAAACCAAAGTCATATAACCACATAAACCTCATATTGAACAATAACGTCTATAGAATACTGAACTACGAACCGCGAAATCCCTTTGTTTCAGATATGGTCTGTTATCATCACTATGCCAACCAATACTCGCTCCTCTGCACCAACTGATTCAAATACCAAAGAAAACAAAAATAAATTATTTCTTTGTTCCTGGCTTGTTCTGTGGGGGAGAGAGAGAAAAAAAGCTGACTAACCTGATCAAACCAGTGAATTCAATAAAAAGCTCAAACTCACAACCAAATGTTTCCTCTATCTTCTCTTTCAACCTTTCTGTTACTCAAAAAACACAACAAAAGATCATCACTTAAAAGCTAAAAACAGAGAAGAAAGATAGGCGGCTGACCTCGAATGGAGACGAAAGGGATGATGAGGTGAGGAGAATCGGTGGCAATGAGGTGAGAAAGAGTAGTGGAGAAGACATTTGGTCTGTACCCAATTGTACTGCAACTCTTGTGTATGAACTCAAGCTCCTGCTTTTTTTTTTTTTTTTTTTTTTTANTTTTTTTTATTAACGGCAAAGTGTAACCAAACCACATGATTAGCCCAAATCTTAAAGACACAAAACTTTAAGCAAAAAAAAAAAAAGAGAGAGAGGGACAACCTTGCACTCTGCCGGCGACAAGAAATTGTGTAGAATCAGCCTGGGATGCTCTCCTTCCGACATCTCTTTCCTCTCTCTATTCGAATTGGTTTGTTTAGGGTTTTCTAATTTCACACTTGTTGGGAATTGACCACGGATTTAGGATTTCTCACTAATTATCCAAAATTACAATTATAAACTTTTAAAATTTTTCAGTTATTTTTTAAATTAAAATACTTAAAATATAGATTTTGTTATTTTAAATTTCATTCAATAATTATCGAAATTAAACCAAATTATCCGAAATGTTCAGACGTCTACCAACTAGTCCAATTTAATGACTAACCAAATGTTCTACTCTAATTCCAAACACCAACACATCTGTTCAAACAGGCAATTAAATTTTAAAAAAATCAGCACATTAATGATCACATCGATAACACCAAGACCAAGTACTAGTAGTACTTATTACTTAACTCTGTCTTGTCTATTTTGACTTTTCTTTTTATTTTGAGAACTCTCTAATCTAATACTGGTAGGTACCAGAGAAACACAAACCCTAGATTTTAACCTCACTTTTCTTTCAACGGAGGAATCATCAAATCAACGATGTCTTCCTCACCTCACTCACCCACCGGTTCCGGCTCATCCACACCGCTTCTCCGTTCACGGCAATCTTCATCACCTCGGCGTCAGCCTGTAATCGCGGTTCTGTTAGGCCGAGCTTCAGGGAGACGAGGAGGAGCTTCGATGGTTGTTAGAGAGACCGCTGCTCAGGAGCTTGAGGAGCGACGAGCTGATTGGGGTTACTCGAAGCCTGTTGTTGCTTTGGATATGCTTTGGAACTCTGCTTTCGTCGTTGTTGCGGCTGCGATGCTTTTGGTTTTTAAAGATGAGAAGCCGAATGTGCCGATTAGGATTTGGATCTGTGGGTATGCGATTCAGTGTCTTGTTCATGTTGTCCTTGTTTGGCTTGAGTTTAGGAAGAGGAACGCTAGAAGCCGACCTGGGGATTTGGAATCTGCTGCTCAACAAGATACGAATCAGGATAGTGAAGATGAGGATAGCGATGAGAGCATCCTGAGGTTAGTTTGGTTCTTGATTTCTTGAAGTTGTGATTGAGGGTTTTGAATGCCTTCTTGTGTTCTCTTGGTCTTAGAATCGTTACTTGCTATTAATCTCTGCATAATTCGAAAAGGGCAGATTCAAATTCTGAACTTGTATCATCAATGATGGAACTCTAGAATGTGTGTGATCAAGGAAGCTAGTAGCCTAGTCGTGGGGAGAAAGTTACTAATTAGATTTGTTAGTTCTTCAGGAAAGTTACTAATTATTTCTCTTTTTGCAGTACTAAGACTTGTGAATCAATGAACACCATTATATCATTTGTCTGGTGGATCGTTGGCTTCTACTGGCTTGTATCTGGTGGTGAGATACTTCTTGAAAATGCATCGCATTTGTACTGGTATGGGTTGATCTGGCTGAATCTTTTGTTACTGAAACTCTATTGTTTCTCTTCTTTTTTTCAAGCTGAAATGTGATGATATCGTTATGTTTATTGAATGCTTGCAGGCTAACCTTTGTTTTCCTAGCATTTGATGTGTTCTTTGCCATCTTTTGTGTTGTGCTGGCATGTCTTATTGGAATCGCACTCTGTTGCTGCCTCCCTTGTATTATTGCTCTTCTTTACGCAGTTGCTGGACAGGTATGAGCTTAAAAACAGCAACCCTTTTGAATATCAGAATTACCTTTGGAAGAAATGAAAGCAATGAACATCATTTGTGATTTGTTCAGGAGGGTGCATCAGAAGCAGATCTCAGCATCCTTCCCAAGTACAGGTTTCAGAGGATGAATAATGATGAAAAGGAAAGTGACGGTGGTGGGAAAATGATACCCGTCGAGGCAGGCAGTGAGAATTTGGGAAACGAACGTGTGCTTCTTTCCGAAGATGCTGTAAGTGGTGATTTTTTTGGTGGATGTTTGTATAAGAAATTTTGAGATGGAATTGAGATTCAGAGATTTTTTTTTTGTTTGTGTAGGATTGTTGTATATGTCTGAGTTCATATGAAGATGGAGCAGAGCTGGTCTCACTTCCTTGCCACCACCACTTTCATTCGACTTGCATCGCGAAATGGCTGAAAATGAATGCTACATGTCCACTTTGCAAGTTCAATATTCTCAAAGGTAATGAACAGGAATGAAGTAATTAAATATATATAGAGGGAAACATTTCATCTTTTTTGTTCTATGTTGTGTTCTTCTTCTTGTTGTATAGAGAGAGAGAGTAGATAAAAAGAAAAAGGAAAATGAAAATGATTTGTATCGTTTTGTAAGTCGTAACTCGTAAGACAAAAGAATTTGTTGTCATTCCCTTTATTTTTAATAAAAATATTCGTATAATGTAGATATATCTTTGAAACAAATCAAGACCCAAGATCCGAGGATCTTTGACGGTTTTGGTCCATGATTAAAAAATTGCATAGGTCTAACTGTCCAACAAAGACAAACACAAGCACCGGTTTGGTTTTGACTTTTGACGGTTGTCCGGGAGATCGGGATAGTTTTCATCGACCATTTCGATGAAACGACGTTGCGTGTCACGTTTGTAATTGGTACGCAAAATTGCATAATGTGTGTGTTTTTCTTACTAACCATGAACCAACCACACCTGCCATCTCTACAGCCACCACACAAGACACGAGAGTAGGCACCACCTCAGCTGCCAATTCTCCTTTGTCTAACACTTCTTCCATCGTATGAACTTGATTTGTATTTCCTCTGTTTTAGGATGATCTTTTGTGTTCTAAACACTTTTAGGATGATGATTGGTATGATTAGGATGATATTTTGGTAAGACTATGATAAGGATAACTTTTTGGTATGATTAGTATTTTTAATCATCATTTTCTTTTTAATTAATAGCGTTTTAAATTGGAAATTAACCAATATCAAACATGTGACTATTTTGTGATCAAACCAAATAACAAACAAAAACTCCAAACTCAAACTCTTGTAACTAGTCCCAAAACCGTCCCGCTATAGGACTACTTAATATGGTCACAAAAGAGTCCTTAAGTAAACTTCGTTGTATTTTAGTCGGAAATGTGCAACTCCAATACCAATCACTTAATCGTCGCTTATATACGACTATACTTTATAGTCGGAAGTGAGTCACAAATTAGACACTATATTGCGACCGTTTTATTTTGCAACCGTTTTTTACGACGAACATAAATGGTCGCTAAGTAGTCACAAATAAAAGGAGTCGCAAATTGCGTGTTTTCTTGTAGTATAAATATTAATTTGGAAATTTGATCCATCTATTTATAAAGTTTTCAAGTTATTTATAAGATAGTGTTATGTTAATAATCCTTTTAATATTTTGAATATATTTGGTAATATTGCTGTATTTTACACCAAAAATTTAGATGTTTTCTATTTTTCACGTAAATTTTGGTAACCCAAATTTGAAGTTCAGAATGACGAATGATACAAAATCTTGCTAATTAAGCAAAACAATATAAATGTTGTTTTTGTAGTGCATGTGCTTTAAAGTGATAAGTATACGAGATTGCTATCTTTTTCTCTATATATAGAGAAACTCTATTTTAACTCTATAATTAGAGTTAAACTATTTAATTTACAAAGTATTTCTTTTAATTTTTAACTTTTTATTTATTTATAACCAAAATAAATAAAAGAAATTTTTTAAGAACTAACTAGGTTGGTATCCGCGCTACGCCGCGAGATTATTTTTTTTATATTATTTTTGTCATATTTTTCTGTTTTATTTTTCTAGATTCATAATTTAATATATGTTATTTAGAAGCAATTCATAAGTTTTTGATAATTTCAATAGTATTTTATTATTATTATTATTATTTACATCATCAGATGATACTTGAGTTTTTTTTTATTTCATAAACTTAGTTTCTGAATAGGTTTTAAATTTTATTACCAAATAAGTTTAGTGATTACAAATCATTAGTTCTTGATTTCTTTCTCACTCACAAACTCTCTAGAACAGTAAAACATATTACTCTTTGATGTCTACATTTTAAATGTTCTTGATGGATCTCTTAGAGTTCTTTAGGTTCACCCACTTCAATCTTTTGTCTCATAAATCTGACATAATGTGACAACCCATCCAGTTGACCCCATTAGCCCACTGCTAGCTTGCCCCCATAGGCCCGAAGATGGCCCTGCAGGGCATCGATCCTAACCCCTCACTGTGGATATCCCAATCCACCAGTAGGTTATTGGTGCGCCAAGCGTTCCTCAAACCCTGGTCCCCACCCTTTAACAACCTTCCCACAAGACAAGTTGCCACCAATTGATCTGCAGATCAATCTCATAAATGCAGATGGTGCGTTAGTCAACCCAAACGACATCACCACAAACTCATAGTGTCCATACTTTGTCCTGAAAGCAGTCTTCCTCACATCTGTCTCTTCTATCGGGATCTGATGATAACCCGATGCCAGGTCTACTTTGGAGAATCAAGTAGCACCTCTCAATTGATCCAACAACTCATCGATCCTCGGAAGAGGGTACTTGTTCTTCACAGTGACCCGGTTGAGACCTCTGTAATCGATACACAAGTAGAAACTCCCATCCTTCTTGTTAACGAATAACACCGGCGCTCCCCACGGTGATACACTAGGGCGGATGAATCCCTTGCTCAACAAATCCTCTAGCTGCTTCTTCAGCTCTGCCATCTCTGCTGGAGCCATCCTGTAAGGAGCCTTGGATAACGGTGTCATCCCTGGTTCCAGTTCAATCGTAAAAGGGTCAGACTGAGAAAGTGGTAATCTTTGCAATAATTGGAACACATACTCAAACTCCTCCACAACCGGAATACCGCTAACCGTAGACTTCCCCACTGACTCTGGCATAGATATAGTAACCAAATAAACCTCACGGCCCTTCACGATCATCTTCCCAGCCTGAATGGCCGAGATCACGAGACTCCCCGAAGTCGGTCTAATCCCCTGATAAACCAACTTCCCTCCTGAACGCTCAACCTCCATTCTACCCCGATGACAATCTAGATGAACCATATGCCGATGCAACCAGTCCATCCCCAAGATAACGTCATACAACTTCACTGGGCTGATAAGCAAATCCGCAGGCCAAGACTCTCCCGCGATCTGAATATCGATACCCCTTGCTCTACCAATGACCCTCATAAACTTGCCTCTAGCAACTCTGACAACTCCTGTACGCTCTCTGGGATCTCCCACGATACCCGCACTCTCTGAGGTAATGAAGCTATGAAAAGCTCCAGAATCAAACATAACGTGGGACTTAANGATGATACTTGAGTTTTTTTTTATTTCATAAACTTAGTTTCTGAATAGGTTTTAAATTTTATTACCAAATAAGTTTAGTGATTACAAATCATTAGTTCTTGATTTCTTTCTCACTCACAAACTCTCTAGAACAGTAAAACATATTACTCTTTGATGTCTACATTTTAAATGTTCTTGATGGATCTCTTAGAGTTCTTTAGGTTCACCCACTTCAATCTTTTGTCTCATAAATCTGACATAATGTGACAACCCATCCAGTTGACCCCATTAGCCCACTGCTAGCTTGCCCCCATAGGCCCGAAGATGGCCCTGCAGGGCATCGATCCTAACCCCTCACTGTGGATATCCCAATCCACCAGTAGGTTATTGGTGCGCCAAGCGTTCCTCAAACCCTGGTCCCCACCCTTTAACAACCTTCCCACAAGACAAGTTGCCACCAATTGATCTGCAGATCAATCTCATAAATGCAGATGGTGCGTTAGTCAACCCAAACGACATCACCACAAACTCATAGTGTCCATACTTTGTCCTGAAAGCAGTCTTCCTCACATCTGTCTCTTCTATCGGGATCTGATGATAACCCGATGCCAGGTCTACTTTGGAGAATCAAGTAGCACCTCTCAATTGATCCAACAACTCATCGATCCTCGGAAGAGGNCGGCTCCCTGCAATGATAGCACACACGATCTGCTGCTGTCTGAGCACTCCTCTTGGGACAGCTAGCAACCTTGTGATCCTTGCCTCNGATACACAAGTAGAAACTCCCATCCTTCTTGTTAACGAATAACACCGGCGCTCCCCACGGTGATACACTAGGGCGGATGAATCCCTTGCNGTCAGACTACCCGGCCTCTGCGTAGCCTCCCTTCTCCTCTTGGTTCCCTGCGCAGGCTTGCCACCCTTGCTAGAACCTCCCTGATGTTGTGTCTTGCTAGGCTGGACTGCTGGGCTAGCCGCCACTGACTGTGCCCGGATANGTCAGACTGAGAAAGTGGTAATCTTTGCAATAATTGGAACACATACTCAAACTCCTCCACAACCGGAATACCGCTAACCGTAGACTTCCCCACTNACCTCCTCAATCCCCGCTGCAGTCTCAACCAGCTCCGCACGCGTAGCGTAACTCCGCCCTCTACAATGAACCCTCAAGTCATCACGTAGGATCCTCAAAAACTTCTTGATCTGAGCCTCCTCAGACTCCATATCCCGACCCCCATACCTCAGAAGTCGTTTGAACTCCAAGTCAAGCTCCCGCACTGACCGAGTCCCTTGAGCTAGCTGAANCCTCCATTCTACCCCGATGACAATCTAGATGAACCATATGCCGATGCAACCAGTCCATCCCCAAGATAACGTCATNTAAGACGAAGTCAGTCCAAGTCATCTCCCTCTGCACTCTCCTGGCTGCCACAAAACTCCACCACAACTGAGCATCACCAGTCAGATGGTGGACCCTAATGTCCACCCAAAACTCCTCAGGACATCTCAAAGTATGGAAGTTGCGTACCACACTCATCCTCCACGCCTCCGCAACGGTAGGATCTGTACCTCCCGAAAACAGCTCGGTACGAATACGATCCATCTCTGTCAGCATGCTGATATAACGAGAATGGACCCCCACATCCGCACCACTGGCTGCCGCTCTTCCGCCACCACTGGTGGCACTACCCGAGCCTAAGCCGGTGCCACTGGCGACAACCGCTCAATCAACTGTGCCAGCAAAGCCGCAAGGTCGACACCCAGAACTCCACCCACTAGGTAACCCACACCTGGAGCCCTAATATTACCGGCTACTGGAGCATCAACACCGCCCCCTCCGGCCACACTCACGGAATCCCCCTGGACACCCTGCGACTCGCCAACACCCTCTGCTGTCACACTCTGGTCCGCAGTCTCACTAACTGCTGGAACTTTTCCCCTACCAAGACCACGTCCTCTTCCACGACCAGCAACAGCACCTTCTCTAGCCATCTGCACTACCGAGAACAGAAGGCTAAGCACACACTTAACATAGTACAAACAAATCAAAAACTCACCGTGGAATCACACAGTAGGCTTGAAGAGGATGTTCTAGGATTCCATGCCACACACAATTGACTAACTCACATAATCAATCAAGACATGCAATCCTAAACATCACAACAGAAACCTAGTGAACCCAAACCTAGAATCTTAAGGGCTCTGATACTAAACTGAAACGACCTGACCCGTTTTTTTTTTTTTTTTTTAAATAATAAATAATAAATACTAAAAGATATTAATAATAATCAACTACAACTAGTGGTCCCATACCCACTAGCCACCTAACCAAGCACAACCAACAGCGGAAAACAGATACCAATATCCAAACAATAAACCAATAAATAATAACCAATATTATATCATAAACAATATCCAAATACCAAACATCAGGAAACATAAAACCGGCAACCTAGCAATGTTTCTAATGACCCAACTCTATCAACCTAGCAATGCCAGACAACGACTAATCGAGTCCCTAGAACATCCTCCTCTTCATTGCCTTGATTCCACGATCACACTTTGCCTTTACCTGCACCACAAACACATGTTGCAATGCATTAGTATTTTATAAACACTCAGTAAGGCAATCCTCCCATCTACTAGGATATACACACAAGCAATAGAGACATCTCTAACCATCAATAAACAATCAACAATCAACAATAACAAACCAGGACTCAGCATCGACCGATACCAACATGCATCGACCGACACCAGTTGGAGGTTGCGTCGACCAACGCAAGATCTGCATCGACTGATACAAGGCTACTTGCATCGACCGACGCATGCTCGACATAGCACGAAAACCCTAGATTTTACGCGCCGTCCTCGCATCTGCATCGACCGACGCACATAGTGCATCGACCGATGCAATGCCGAACATCGTTTTTCCCTGAAGCTTCTCGCCGGATTTTTGTTCCTGTAACCACAAAACACAATCCCAAGCCACAAGAAAGCTTCCAATCATCCCAAATATCAAGCTAACAAGTCTAACAACACATAACACGCAAATTAGAGAGATATCTAGCTTAGATAAGCTATGGTCCTGCACTTACCTTTGCCAAGATGAATCTAAACCTAAAAAAGGCAATAAAACACTCCTAGAAAGGTCCTACAATGTTCTAAGCCTCAGATCTCACCAGAAAACGCCACAAATCTCCAGAATTCACCAAGAACACTTAGGGAAATTTTCTCTCTTTTGTTTTCTCTCAAAAATGGCTAAACTCGCCGAATGAGACAAAAAACTTGAGTTAAGGGTTTTCCTAACCCAAAACGCAGCGTTTAACTGAAGTCGAAACGCAGAGAACTTGATAACTCTCTAATTTATATGTTTTTAGCATCATTTTTTGTCCATATTTTGCATTGTTCATACCTCTAACTTAGCATTTTTAGGTCATTTACTGTAGGAATCCACTTTTAGACCATTTAGGGTGTTGCATTTCTGCATTTGCATATTTTGGATGTAAACAGGTGCTAAAGAGCCAAAAATGGGGAAAAACAAGGACAACCCGAGCATGTACCCGAAGGAGCTATTGAGCTGCAAGAACAAGTCCGAACCCCAACACGATCGAGGAGGGTCCAAGAGCATGAAGAGCAACCCAAAGATCCACCCGAGGAGTAACCCGACTACACCCTCGTGTACCCCATCGAGTAGACCATCGGGCAGGTCTGGGAAGCTAGGTCAAAAGGGTTTCCATATATAAACCCCCTCCTCTCCTAGCTCGCAAAGGAGCACACCGCAGACCCTCAAACCAGAGAGCGAGAGCTTCTGTGAGAGAACTGAGCGACTCAAACACTTTCTCTTCCATTTTTACATTTTTATTTCATAGTTTTTGTAGTTTTCTTAGATTTCTATCTTGTACTCTTTCTACTCTACTCTATCTTTTAATACAATGCAATTTTCATTCAATTTCGTTGTTTTATTCCTTGTTATCATGTCCGAGTAGTGTAGTAAAGTTTCTAGGGATGGAATAGATGATTTTGTGTTCTTGATCGGTTAGGATGCCTTAGCTTGATTGTAAATGATTGATAGATTTCCTTCTAGGTTGGTGTTCTTTGTCCGAGTAGTGTAGTAAAGTTTCTAGGGATGGGATAGATGATTTTGTGTTCTTGATCGGTTAGGATACCTTAGCTTGATTGTAAATGATTGATAGATTTCCTTCTAGGTTGGTGTTCTTAATGCTGTCAACAGACCGAGAGGTTGAGATTAGATCTAGTACGTTTTAGCGACCGAGAGTTGTAGATAAGATGCTTGACATAAGCCAATGCTAGAGGTTTACGTGACTCTGAGTAAGAAATTAGATGAGTTTAAGTCTACTGACAATAATTAATCGTTCCTAATGCCTGCTTGGTCATATTGCTAGTGCGACAGTGTGGTGATGTGATTAAGGTTGATTGTTGCTAGTGCGAGAGTGTGGTAACAAAGTTTTAGAGGTTCATTGTCTAGGAAATAATTGCTTGAGGCATGTAAGGCATCCGTACTGGTCAAGAATGCTTAGGATTCGATAACCTCATCCTTAGGAGCTTTCGTATTTTAATTGTTTACATTTTCTTTACTTACTCGATCACTTACCCGATCAGGTACACGATAACCTGTATCGAGTAATACCTCGAGCTGTTCATATCACATTTTCTTACTCGATCACCCCACTCGATCTTGTACCTGATTGCTTGCATCAAGTGCTTAGGTCGAGTGGTTTCTTTGTTTATATTATTTTCTTTTATTCATTTTAGGACTGTTAGAACAAAAACCCTATCTGCTTGGCTTGAATTGTATTGTACTGATCATATCCTTCCTGCTAGCAATAGACAACCATTTGGATTGGTACCTCTTTGTACTACAACTGCATAGGGAATTGATACCCTGGGTGAAAACCTGTTTATCAGAACTGAACCTGCATCGAGCGATGCACCTTCTGCATCGACCGATGCAATCCCCAAACCGGGATTTCGGTTCACGGATGTTACACATAAATTGAAGATGAACCTTTTGAAATTTACTAAGATCGAAAGGAAAAGAAAAAATGATAATTTACATATAGAGTTCTAGTAGTAGTAGTAAGTAATATGTATTGTACTAAACCTTGAAAAAAGAAAATGTTCTGATCCAAAGCAGCAATCTGCTCAATATCATCTTCATTTAAGACCTAAGTCAACAAAGGAGAGGTGAGTCAATTTACACAAACACTAATATTTTTTCTTGAATCAACCCTAAAAGCTTGAATAAAAATGACATCTTTACCTCGATTGGACCTGCGATTCTAAAAGAAATTAAAGAACTTTGTCATGCTGAAGTTGCTTTTTTCTGAATTTTTTAATATTTTGTATATCAGACGTCAATTGTGTGGTTAGGGAGGGGTTTACATGAGGAATTGATATCTCTATGTCTCTCTCTCTTCTTCCTTCTTCTTCTTCATATCACTATGCGTTTCTCTCTCTCTGCTTTCTCCTTCTCTCTCTCTATTCTATCTTTTCAAATTTCTTCCTATCCTAATTTTTAAACTCGCCTCTTCTTCCAAAGAGTTCTCAATAACCGGAGAATTTGATTTCAGAATCTGTAGATTTTGATGAAATTCTTGTTCGAATTAATCAGAGGCGAATTTGGTAAGATTGCTTTGCCTCTTTAACAATGACCTATGCTTCTTCCATGTCTCGTGCCGCACGAGTCGTGCGTTTTCTTCTCTTTATGTTTGTTTCAGTGAAGGCAAAACTTTGTGACGATTCTTTTGTTTCTTCTCTCTAACTGAATCCAAGAGCAGTCTTATAGTGTGAAGGAGAAGAACAAAAAATTAGAGTCGTCGTGTTTTTTTTATTATGTTGGCAAAGGTTTATGAAGTGAAAGAGAACGTGATGTGGCACATAGAGGTGTCAATCGGGCTGGCTCGGCCCGGTCCGGCCCAAAATCTGCAAAACCCGCATAAATTTGACCCCTTCTCGGTCCGAGCCAAAATATTTTCAAGCCTATATTTCAAAGCCTGACCCGCCTCTAACAGGGCTAAAAGACTTTTTGGGCTTTTCTGCGCTTATCTTACGGATCAAAAATTCAAACTTATAAGTTAGTTTATAATATGTCTTAAAAAGCAATGTTTAAAGGTGCAATATAAAACAAATCAATCAAAATTTAAATAACTCATCTATATTCACTAAATCCAACTTAATCTACAATAAAAAATTTAAAACCAAATAAATTTTTATACTTTAACCAAATATGAAATATATAATTTATATAAAATATCACTGATAAAATTTTACAAATATTAAGTAAGGTTATTAAGTAAGTATGAAAACTAAAATTAGAGTTTTAAACTTTATTTACAATAAATCATTAAAAAATATTGCAATCAAACAAAAATGTTAACAAAAAAATATAATTATATTTGTATAAGGGTTTTCGGGCCCGTTCGAGTCCGATCAGACTAAGCCCTAAAAACTCTAAAGCCCTAACGGGATGAGTCCAAAAGGCCCGATTTTTCTAGATATATATTTTAGTCCGAGCCTGGTGTTTTCAAGACTGGGCCAAGCCAGGCCAACCTGCGGGCTTTGGGCCTAATTGACATGCCTAGTAACACACAGTTTTTTTATTGGTTTAGAAATCTTAGTTGTATTAATTGTAATGTTTTCATTGGCTATTGATTTTAAATGAGGTGTCAACACCAGCTTCATTGTTGAGGCTGATGTGTCACAAAAGGAAAGCAACACATTGTTATTTTATTGTATTGATAATTGATAATATAAATATTTTAAAATTTTCAGTATAAATATTTATTCTAAAATTTGAGACGACCATTTGCATAAAATAAATTATATAAAATGTTATAAATATATAAAATAATAAATTTTATTTTTCATTCATTCCATAATAATTCATTTTCCGTAAAAGAGTTATTATGAATGAAAATCTAGAATTTGGACCCCTTCAACATTAAGGAGTAAGGACAACATTACATTCATTCCCTAATTCATTCCATTGGCTTTGACGATGGCGATAGGGGTGGGTAGAAAAAGAGTTACTCCTCAAAACATTCTCGTTAATCAAGTTGGATTCCATAAATAATAAAATGTAATCAGATTTTTTTTTCTTCAATAATTTAGTTTTTAAAAAAGAAAATTACTTCTCATGAGAATAAAGTATATATTTCTAAAAATAGTAGTTTTTGTAAAACGATAAAAATATGTATATAAAAAAATAAAGATATATGTATAAATTAAAGATACAGTAATTTGAATATTATTTTACAATGCATTACATAAATTTTCGCCGATAAATAACTGAATTTTGTTTATTTTATTATTTATTTCAATTAGATTCCTATGTACAAGTTGTATATGTCCAGTGTAACGCCCCGACCGCCACTTTTTAGTGGGTCCTATGTCCAATTCCAATCTATGGGCTCACCTTCCTTAATGGGCTTCACGTCCTCTCACTAGGCCCATGAGCCCATCCATATCCGACGGTCGGTTTGTTACGTCCGGGAGGTTTTAAAGACTTGTTAACGTCCCTACAAATTACCACATGATCTTTCCCTATGTTTTGTCCTCACTCCCACAGATCCGACAATCATTTTCCGGAAGGTCACCCATCCTGAGAACTCTACCTCAAGCACAATTAACTCTAGAGTTATCTCAGGACCCTTTACCGAAAGTATAAGTGCACTTTGGTGACATAGGTGGCCAAATCAATTCTTTTAAACCTCTCCGCAAACCGGGGTGTCACAATGCACCCCCACTAAGAGATAACAACGTCTACGTTGCGCACCAAGACCATCACCCCCGACAGTGTGAGCCCACTCGACTCCACACTCGTATGGGTTCGGCTATTATACCACTTGTAATGCTCCGACCACCACCTCTTAGTGAGTCCTATGTCCAATCCCACTCTATGGACCCACCTTCCTTAATGGGCCTCACATCCTCTCACTAGGACCATGAGCCCATCCATATCTGACGGTCGGTTTGTTACGTCAGAGAGGTTTTAAAGACTTGTTACCGTCCCTACAAATCACCACATGATCTTTCCCTATGTTTTGTCCTCACTCGCACAGTTCCGACAATCACTTCCCAGAAGGTCACCCAGGCTGAGACTACTCCAGCTCAAGCACGCTTAACTCTGGAGTTCTCTCAGGACCCTTGACCGAAAAGATAAGTGCACTTTGGTGACATAGGTTGTCAAATTAATTCTTTTAAACCTCCCAGACGTAGCAAACCGGCCGTCGGATATGGATGGACTCACGGGCCTAGTGAGAGGACGTGAGGCTTATTAAGGAAGGTGAACCTATGGACTGGGATAGGACGTTGGGCCCACTAAAAGGTGGCGGTTGGGGCGTTACAACCAACTTAAGGATTTATTTTAGCATGGGTCATTATAAATATTTTGAGGTATTAAGACCACTTGACCAAAAAATTCCTAACATTATTTTATGTTTGCAAATTCATTATCTTATTATATAAACCTTGGTTCTCAAAGTTAGTAACTCACCAGATCGTGACACGTGTCAATTTTAACGATTAAATTTCAAAGTTAGTAACTCATCAAATCGTGACATGTGTCAATTTTAACGATAAGAAATCACAGTTTTAAAGCTTGATAAAAGAAAGCGTAAGATAATTGTAATCATATTATATTAAAAAAAAAACAACTAAGATAAATATACTATGTGTCATCCATATCAAAGTTTCACTGTTACAAAAGATTCTCAACCACTATATGGTAAAACAAATATACTATATGCCATCCATATTTGGTCGTATAATTATACTATATAACCTAACACATTAAATTTTATGTCATTTTTTGCACACAAAAATAAATAAATAAACTTTATGTCTCTATGGTTAGCCGATTTCGGACACTGAGTACTGCAACAAGATTTGTGAAGGCACATGCGAAGAAAACGAAGAAAATGAAAATCATGAAAAACCCGATTGGCAGTCTTGGGAAAAAAGCTTGAATTGAAGTTTAAACTAATTTTTTTTATTATACTAAAAAACATACTATATAAAATAGGATTTTCAAATTAGTCATTAACATGATCATGACATGTGTCAAGATAACGGATGGGATGTTGACACGTGTCAAAAAATATTATTTTTCAAAACAGATAATTAAGAAAATAACATCAAATCTAAATAAAATTTACATGTTTATATCTTAAAAAAATTCTAAATCAAAAAAGAAAATTAACAAAACTAATCTATTTTCCATTGTAGGTTACTTATATTATACGTGTTTTCTCAATAATATTTTGACATGTATAAACAAAAAAAGTAATTCACTAAGCATGTATATTATTAGCTTATTAATAAATAAATAGTGAATAACAAAAATTGAATTCTCCGTGAAGATGCGGAGTACCAACGGCTAGACGGTAAGACCCCGTGCACCTTCACTATAGCTTCGCAGGACAACCATCTGCCCTGAAAGTCTTGGGAAGTCCACACTCACAAAGTATACTTCTGATCTTTTCAATTTAAAAAGAATAACATAAGTTATGTCAAAACGAATTATTATTTTTGAAACATAATAGGACAGCTAATTAAGAAAATAATATTATATCGACATAACATTACATGTTTCTATCGAAAGCTTTGATATTTGATTTTTTTTTCTTATATAATTTTGTCGATCTATTGCGTGGGTCTTTGATTCGTGCGGGTTTTTCAATGGAAGCTATCATATGCAAAATGAAATCGAAGTATATAAGCCCGCTAATTTAATTGAGCATGGTGACACTGATGGAGGTTCCAAAAGTGATTTTGAGTTAGTAGCATTATAAGTTTGGAAGCTAAGTCGATGGTTGATGTTTTTGGTCAAAATTTAGAGTTGTCTTTTCTGAATAATGTTGATGATTCCGGTATTGAAACAAGAGCTGCTTGATTTAGTAATTGAGAAGCGGTTTCAAATTTTGGAAGTTGGAATGGTATACCATTTTAAAATTGGTTTCAAACCTGATTTTCTGAATAATGTTGATGATTCCGGTATTGAAACAAGAGCTGCTTGATGGAGTATTTGAGAAGCGGTTTCAAATTTGGGAAGTTGGAACGGTATACCATTTTATAATTGGTTTCAAACCGGATTTATGTGGTTTTTTAGCGAATTAGTATGACAACCATCCTGCGGACCCCACTAGCCCACCACTAGCTGCCCCCAACGGACCGTCCGTACAGCCCACTAGCCCACCGCTAGCCGGCCCAACAGACCCCAAGCTGGTCTTGCAGGGCATCGATCCTAACCCATCACTGTGGATATTCTAATCCACTAGTAGATTATTGGTGGCCAGGCGTTCTTCGAACCCTAGTCCCCACCCTATAACAACCTTCCACAGGACAAGTTGCCACCAATTGACAGCTCAATTGGTGACAGCTTGTCCTGTGGGAAGGTTGTTAAAGAGTGGGGACCAGGGTTCGAGGAACGCCTGGCGCACCAATAACCTACTGTGGATTTGGATGAATAGTTCGATTTGCCAAGGTGAGGGGTTAGGATCGATGCCTGCAGGGCCAGCTTCGGGCCTATGGGGACAAGCTAGCAGTGGGCTAGTGGGTTCGATGCCTGCAGGGCCAGCTTCGGGCCTATGGGGGCAAGCTAGCAGTGGGCTAGTGGGGTCAACAGGACGGGTTGTCACATAAAAATCGATTTTTATTGTAACAACCCGTCCCGTGTACCCCACTAGCTCCCCCGCTAGCTGCCCCAGCGGACCGTCCGTGGACCCCGCTAGCCTACTGCTAGCCGTCCCAACGTACCCCAAGCTGGTCCTGCAGGGCATCAATCCTAATCCATCACTGTAGATATCCCAATCCACCAGTAGGTTATTGGTGCGCCAAGCGTTCCTCGAACCCTGGTCGTCACCCTTTAACAACCTTCCCACAGGACAAGTTGCCACCAACTTCAAACAATAGGAAACAAGGAACCGACAACCTAGCAAGTTCTAAAGACCCAACTCTAGCAAGCTAACAATGTCAGACAACAACCAATTGAGTCCCTAAAACATCCCTCTCTTCATTGCCTTGATTCCACGATCACACTTTGCCTTTACCTGCACCACAAACACAAATTGAGATGCATGAGTATTTGATAAACATTCAGTGAGGCAATTCTTCCATCTACTGGGCTATACACACAAGCAACAATGACTCCAATGTTCCAAACAATCAACAAACAAAACACACAAACTAGGAAAACGAACATGTCTCACTGGAAGGGAGGTGTCGACCGACACCAGCCTAGTGTCGACCGACACTGGCATTGGTGTCGACCGACACTACCCAACAATGTCGATCGATGCCCATTTTGCTGGTGTAGACCGACACCAAGTGGTGTCGATCGACACTCCACCTGCAACTGTGATCCGCACGAAGCCGAGAGTTGAATCTCGCTTTCCAATCTCCTCCAAACCATCCAATCCCCAGCAAGAAAACACACAAAACAACAACAAACAAGCAAGAACAAGGAAATAAAGGGCTTAGATTAGCCATGGTCATGCACTCACCTCTTTGCAGGAAGATCTAGACCAACAACAACAAATCCTACACTCCCAGCAACCTTCTAACACGTTCCTAGCCTTGAATCCTCACTCCCAGAGCAAGATCTCACCCACAAAGCTTTGAAATCTCACAAACTTTCTCAAGAACCTTTAGAAACTGTTTTCTCCTCTTCTCTCTCTCTCAAGCGGCATAAAACAACAAAAACACGACCCTAGGTTGTTTTCTCCCTTATAAACCTCGGTTCAATGGTTTTCCTTATACAAAACCGAACCAAAACGATCCAAAACTCAATCTGGTCGAACCAGAAATAAGTGGTGTCGACCGACACCACTCTTGGTGTCCATCGACACCCATCCCCAAAACGTAGAGTTTTGGTTCGCGGATGTTACAATTCTCCCCCACCAATATAAATTCGTCCTCGAATCTCGAACAACCATCAGTCAAGGACTCCCGTGCAACCGTATCCACGGCCTGCACTCCTCCGACCGATATACAGAAGGTCACCTCTAGGCGATAAACTCACGCTCCAGGCATTATTTGCTCTTGAATTTTGGACTCTCCTTTTTACTCACAGGCCTAAACCTTGAGTTTCTATTGGCTCCTCATCAGACCGAAGTCTGCATGCCATAAGATTGGCTCCTCATCGGGCCTAAGCCCGCATGCCATAATGTATATAAGGGAGCCCAATACTCGTCTCTTGGGTTGCCACCCTACATCGCCTCCCCCCGATCGTCATCCGAAGTCGATATACCAGCCATACTCCCAAGCCACAAAGTCTTAGAATATGACGATACTAGGAGGACCTAAGTCCCCCAAGAGTCGTGAGCAAACAATTCTGAACACGTCTAAGTCCTATCCCTATCCAGGTTTCCTTCCCGTGGCTCGCGTAAGACAACACGATGCCCTACCAACCACATAGCCCCTCACTGTAATACCTCATGACCACACAAGGATCATCTCACTGCCACCCGGGCCGCCACAAAGGCCAAACAAATGTCCTAAACAGGACCGCCACCAAGGCCAAACAAATGTCCTAAACAGGACCGCCACCAAGGCCAAACAATTGTCCTAAACAGGACCGCCACCAAGGCCACTCGTCCCGAAGGACCGTCACAAAGACCATCTGTCCCGAAGGACCACCTCAACAGGAACTCTGGCTAAAAAGCCCACCACAAAGGCCACACAATGGCTAAACAGCCCGCCACAAAGACCACACAATGGCTAAACAGCCCGCCACAAAGGCCACACAATAACTCAAAAGACCGCCACACACGGCGCAATGACCCAAAAGTCCGCCACTAAGGCCACACAAGCCCTCTCCAAGGCTCTCCGCCACTAAAAATGGACAAATTCTAACTCACATAAAACTTTCCATTTTTAGCACTTTCCATTTCTAGAAACTTTCCACTTATAGAACTTCCAAAACAGGAAACTTTCCTCCAACACACTGCCTCGCGGAAACTTTGTACCCCAAACACCACCTCATCTTGTTACATAGTCGCACAACCAACCACCCTAAGCGAACAAGTAAACAAGAGAGATGGGCTGGAATACTCCATTCCCGCTCCAGCCACGGATTACAGATGGGACCAGGCTAGGCAAGCTCAAGTCGCGGCTTGCTTCTCATACCACTTCTTAAACCATGCCTTCATCCTCGCCTCAGGCTCCCAAGTCTACTCCTCAACACCATCACAGTCCCAAAGGACTCTCATCAAAGGAATCTTCTTCTTCCGAAGTTCCTTGATCCTCCTCCCGAGAACCCTCATTGGTCTCACCTCCAAAGTCATGTTAGGCTGAAGATCCTCAGGAATCTTAGCCAACAACTGATCATCCTCGCGGAGACATTTGCGCAACATAGACACATGGAAAACCTTATGGAATGCACGCATAACCTCAGGTAACTCCAATCTATATGCCACTGGTCCAACTCGCTCAATCACTCTTAACGGACCCATATACCTCGGACTCAACTTAGTCTCAGTCAATGACCTGTTTGGACCCTGAAACATGACCATCTTGAGGTACACTCTATCTCCAGCCTGCAACTCAAGATCTCTCCTCCTCCTATCGGCATAACTCCTCTGCCGATCCTGAGCTTCCTTCATGTTCAGCTTGAGAACCCGGATCTTCTCCGAAGGCTCCTGAACAAAATCTGCCCCGTACATGCTCCTCTCCCCCAACTGAGTCCAGCATAACGGTGTACGACATGACTTCCCATACAAAGCCTCATAAGGAGCCATGCCAATACTCGCCTGGTAACTGTTGTTATAAGCAAACTCTACCAAACTCAAATGATCTGCCCAATGGCCACCCCAATCCAATACACACATCCTCAGCAAATCCTCCAACGTCTGGATCGTCCTCTCTGACTGTCCATCCGTCTGGAGATGATAAGCTGTACTCATATGCACCTTAGTGCCCATCTATGCCTGAAATGCCCTCCAGAACACCGAAGTGAAATTGGAATCCCTTTCAGACACAATGCTCGCTGGCACTCCATGCAACCTGACTATCTCCTTCACATACTTCTTAGCCAAGACCGCTGCTCCATCAGTCTTCTTAATGGCCAAAATATGTGCCGACTTAGTCAACCGGTCCACAATGACCCAAATAGCATCAAACGTCCTGGACACTGGCAAACCTATCACGAAGTCCATAGTAATCATATCCCACTTCCACTTTGGAATGGGAAGACTCTTCAACAAACCACCTGGTACCTGATGCTCAACCTTCACTAGCTAACACACATCACACCTCGCAACCCAACTAGCCACCTCTTTCTTCATCCCAATCCAGTGATATTGATAAGCCCCACTCTAAAGAGAGACCATCATTGTCTCTAAACCTTTTACTACCAAGCCAAATGAGTTTAAGCATTGCATAGAATTGATTCATGTTCTTGATTAATGAATGTTAAAGGAAATGGTTGATTTGAATGCATGTGGACATCTAAGGCTCAAATTAGTAAAGGTTGTGATATGCTTGTCTAAAATCTTTAAGTACAACTCATTCAACTTGCATCATAGTACTAGTAACTTGAACATTGATTCTAGATGGTCTATTTGCAAGCTTTAGGAGCTGAGATCCCACTTTCAAACCTCACCTACCTTCTTATGTCTTGTTCATTTGCTTGAGGGCAAGCAAAGACTAAGTTTGGGGGTGTTGATGTTCATATATTTTACCCTGTTTTCCCTTAATATATTCACATCTTTTGCATCTTTTGCTATCCATTTTGACCATTATTGCATAGCTTTAGGACTGTTCTTGCATTAGAGTTTAGTTGCATTGCATTTGCATCTTTTCATGCATAAACAGGTGATTTTGGAGCTTAAGGAGCATGGAAGCAATGCTGAGGAGAAGTGAAGCAATCATGAGGAGAAAGCAAGAGAGCTAAGGCTGAAGAACCAAGGTCCGGAGTCCAACTCGACTGCCCACTCGACCAGACACTCGACCGTGTGCTGAGAGGGACTCGACCGAGTGGGAGGAGCACAAGAGGAGCCAACTCGACCGGTCACTCGACCGAGCACCAGGTCGAGTTGGTCGAGCCGCCTGGCTATTTTGTCTTTTAGCGTTTTTAGGGCTTCCACTACTTTTTCTATATAAGGGCTTGTACCTGCAGCCACCAAAAGAGTCCAGCTTTTTAGAGAGTCAAAAACCTAGTTTTTACCTTTTTGGGAATTATTCCTTTTGCACTTTTATTTTTAGATCTTGTACCTCCTTGAAGGAGAAAAACAAAGGATTCTTGGATTTTGTTGGTTCCATAACTTTCAAGATATTAAGAATTCGTGTTTGATTCCTTCTTCAATATTGTAGATCTTTGCTTTATCTATCTAATCATGCAAGTTTCATCATTTTCTGGGTTTATGACTTTGATGTTCATCATGTGTTCTTGTGAGTAGTTGCTTATGATCTTGAGGATGGGTTAAGCTGGGTTGTGTTTGAGGTTTGTTTGATTTGGTCAAGCTTGATTGTTGTAGATCTCTTCTAGGCTAGATGTTCTTAATGCTGATCCTATATCTGAGAGGGTAGGATCTGATTTCAAGCCTCTTAGCATCACACCAATGTCTAAGGAGCATAGATAAGGCTAGATCTAGAGACTATCATTAGGCTTGCTAAGAGATTAGAAGTCTTGTTTGATTTTTGACATATTGCTTAATGCCTGCTTGTGTAGATTCTTTACTTTGTGAGAACAAGTCTAGAGATGCATGAGTTTGATTGTTTCTTGCCATGAGAGTGGATTAAACATGTCTTAGAAATATATGTCTAGAGATTAGCTCAAGTTGTTTGAGATTTGTTGACCAAGTTAGATGACCTCAATCATAGTCCAGCCCATGAATCCCTCCTCAAGACCTTCCTTGTTTATTGATTTCCTAGTTTAAATCCTGTTGTTTGATCGTTGTTTGATTTGCTTTTGTATTGCTCTGTTTTTCTTGCATTGCTCTGTTTTCCGGATTTGTCCAGCTCGACCCTGCACTCGATCTACACTCGATCGAGTGCTTGCTCGAGTTCATCCCCAGAACTTTCGTTTATGCTTTGTAGTTGTCCTGTCTTATCTCTTGTCTCATTCTAGTTGCATTTCTGTTGCATTTACTTAGTGTCCTGTTCATTACTTGCCTTGCATTAGTTCATTACCATAGTTTCTATTTCTGTTCTAGCTTCATAACTGTTATAATCATTCTGTTTCATTTACATTTAGCACCTAGTTCTAGTAGCTTTTACATTCTGCATTTTACATTTCATCATAGGATTGTTAGTGACAAACATCCTTAATATTTGGCTTGACTTAGACATATATGCCCATCCTGATTGCTTGCAAACACTCAGATTGGATTGACACCTCTTATACTACAACTGCATAAGGGGAATTGAAACACCTTGCTTTCACCATTGTTCATCATCATATCATTCATTCATATTCCATATCACACACGCCACAAAAATACTTGTTTCAACAATCCAGATGAACCATATGCCGATGCAACCAGTCCATCCCCAGAATCACGTCGTACAACTCCACAGGGCTGATAAGTACATCCTCTGGCCAAGACTCTCCCGCGATCTGAATATCGATACCCCTCGCTCTACCAGTGACCCTCAGAAACTTGCCTCCAGCAACTCTGACAACTCCTGTACGCTCTCAGGGATCTCCCACGATACCCGAACTCTCTGCACACTCCGGGGTAATGAAGTTATGAGAAGCTCCAGAATTAAACATAACGTGGGACTTAAACCCTCCCACCAACAAGGTCCCTACACAAACCTCATGTGTTGAGAACCTAACACTTTATCACAAGACAATATAAAATCTGAACTTACTAAGAATTCACAAAGACATAGTACCAGAAATTATACCTGTGATCGCTCCGGCACTTGTCCCACCAGTCTCGACAGTCGTGTAAACCCGTCGCGCCTGCTCAATCCGTGCCACCTGCTGCCCTCCCGGCTGCACCTGCTGCAATGCTGCCACTGCTATCGGCTGCAACTTGGGACAATAGGGCCTGATGTGCCCTGGATCCCTGCAATGATAGCACACACGATCTGCTGCCGTCTAAACACTCCTCTTAAGACAGCTAGCAACATTGTGATCCTTGCCTCAACACCCGAATTAAGTCAGACCACCCGACCTCTGCGTAGCCTCCCATCTCCTCTTGGTTCCCTGCGCAGGCTTGCCGCCCTTGCTAGAACCTCCCTGATGTTGTGCCTTGCTAGGCTAGACTGCTGGGCTAGCCGCCATTGACTGTGCCCGGATATCCTCCTCAATCCCCACTGCAGTCTCAACCAGCTCCGCACGCTTAGCATAACTCCGCCCTCTACAGTGAACCCTCAAGTCATCACGTAGGACCCTCAAAAACCTCCTGATCTGAGCCTCCTCAGAATCCATATCCCGACCCCCATACCTCAGAAGTCGGCTGAACTCCAAGTCAAGCTCCTGCACTGACCGAGTCCCCTGAGCTAGCTGAAGGAACTGCACCTCCAACCTATATAGTGCCTCTCTAGGGAAATACTTGTGGTTGAACTCCAACACGAAGTCAGCCCAAGTCATCTCCCTCTGCACTCTCCTGGCTGCCACAGTACTCCACCACAACTGAGCATCACCAGTCAAATGGTGAACCCCAATTTCCACCTAAAACTCCTCAGGACATCTCAGAGTATGGAAGTTACGTTCCACATTTGTCCTCCACGCCTCCGCAGTGGTAGGATCTGTACCTCCCGAAAACCGCTCGGTACGAATACGAGCCTGAGCCGGTGCCACTGGCTGCCGCTCCTCTGCCACCACTGGTGGCACTACCCGAGCCTGAGCCGGTGCCACTGGCGGCAACTGCTCATTCAACTGTGCCAGCAAAGCCGCAAGGTCGACACCCGAGACTCCACCCGCTAGGACACCTGCACCTGGGGCCCTAACATCACCGGCTACTAGAGCATCAACACCGCCCCCTCCGGCCACACTCACGGAATCCCCTTGGACACCCTGCGACTCGCCGACACCATCTGCTGTCACACTCTGGTCCGCAGTCTCACTAACCATTGGGGCTCTCCCCCTACCATGACCACGTCTGCATCCACGACCACTGCCGCGTCCACGACCACGACCAGCAACAGCATCTTCTCTAACCATCTGCACTACCATGAACTGAAGGCTAAGCACACAATTAACATAACACAAAAACGTAAACTCACCGTGGAATCACACTATAGGCTCGAAGAGGATGTTCTAGGACTCCATTCCACACACAATTGACTAACTCACATAATCAATCAAGACATGCAATCCAAGACATCACAACAGAAACCTAGTGAACCCAAACCTAGAACCGTAAGGGCTCTGATACCAAACTGAAACAAGCTGACCCGTTTTTTTTTTGTTTTGTTTAAAATAATAAATACTAATAATAGATAAACTAAAACTAGTGGTCCCATACCCACTAGCCACCTAACCACAATCACAAACAACAACGGAATAACAAATACCAATATCCAATAATACTCAATAAAAGAATAACCAATATCCAAACATAACCATTCCAACGTCAAACAACAGGAAACAAGGAACTGACAACCTAGAAAGTTCTAAAGACCCAACTCTAGCAACCTAACAATGTCAGACAACAACCAATCGAGTCCCTAGAACATCCCCCTCTTCATTGCCTTGATTACACGATCACACTTTGCCTTTCCTGCACCACAAACACAAATTGAGATGCATGAGTATTTGATAAATACTCAGTGAAGCAATCCTCCCATCTACTGGGCTATACACACAAGCAACAGTGACTCCAATGTTCCAAACAATCAACAAACAAAACACACAAACCAGGAAAACGAACATGTGTCACTGGAAGGGAGATGTCGACCGACACCAGCCTAGTGTCGACCGACACTGGCATTGGTGTCGACCGACACTACCCAATGGTTTTCCTTAAACCAAATCAAACCAAAACGATCAAAAACTCAATCTGGTCGAACCAGAAATAAGTGGTGTCGACCGACACCACTCTTGGTGTCCATCGACACCCATCCCCAAAACGCAGAGTTTTGGTTCGCGGATGTTACAATTGAGACGGCTAGCGGTGGGCTAGTTGGGTCCGCGGGACACGTTGTCACATAAAGTCAATTGGTGGCAACTTGTCCGGTGGGAAGGTTGTTAAAGGGTGGGGACTAGGGTTCGAAGAATGCCTGGCGCACCAATAACCTACTGGTGGATTGGGATATCCACAGTGATGGGTTAGGATCGATGCCCTGCAGGGCCAGCTTGGGGTCCATTGGGGCGGCTAGCAGTGAGGCTAGTGGGCTAGCAGTGAGGCTAGTGGTGCCCACGGGACGGGTTATTACAATTAGGTTTGGAAAACCGTTTAAACCAGGTATATAGAGAAATAAATGAGAATTTTTGATTCGGGTAAAAATAAGTTGAGAATTTATGATTCAAGAATATTTGAGACGAGGTCGTAGCTTTAAGTTTTTAAAGTACAATTGGATATTTCTGAAGAGTAAATAGGTCGTCGATTCTTAACGTGATTATGACATATGTCATGTTTTGAATTGTATATAAAGTTTCTATTTTGTACATCTGAATTATCTAAGACTTATATATATCATCCTTATTCTCATTTTCTAATTTTTTTTATATTATATTTTTATGTTTTTTTAATTTCTCAACTTTTATTGGGTTAGTCATAAAATCATTGTAATCGAGTAGATAATTTTCACCAATTGTTCATCCAAAATATTTTTGGAATAAAAAACTTCATGGTTAAATAAATTATGTCACAATTTTTTTTTTAGTAATTATAAGAACTATAATTATGCAAAAATGATAGTAAAACAACATAATATTTGTTTAATTTGTTATAAGACATTTTATAGGTGGTGATAAAGAGCATATTTTAACAATAAAATAGTTTTGGGTGTAAGAACATATTTTTAATGGTAAAATATAGGCTCCTACTGATAACCATTATAAGAATAAAAAGAAAAAGAACAAAAAGAAAAATGCGGAATGGAATAAACAATTTTTGAGGAATGAAATGAAAATCTGCAGAGAAGGAACAAGATAGTAAATGGTAACCAAACAATAAAAATATTATTTTAAATATATTAAATATTAAATAAAGCAAATTCCATAATAATACTAATACTACTTCTAATGTATATACAATGAATTTTACATTTGTTTTTTTTTAAAAAAAAATTGTAAATTAAATTTTAGATATGTCATATTAAATATTAATATTTAATATTAACCTACAATACAATTTTAAAGGTAATTTAAAATATTTTTAATTTTTATTTACGATGTAAACATGAGTCTCTTAAATTTATTTTACTATTCATATATAGTTTTCAAATAGCTTTAAGATTAGTTTAACATGAAATTCATATAAAAATTATTTTTTTTGTCAATACATTATGAAAATATGAAAATTATTATATTAGAATATTAAAATATTATTAATAAACTTATTTTTTCTCTATTTTAAAATAGAAAAACGAATTTCAATATTTGTTCTTTTTCTGTTCCACTTGTTCCTCATCAATGTTGGGGAGGAACATTTTTGTTCTATTGTAAAGGAAAAATTATTACTATCAAATGGTAAAAATATTGTGGAATAAAGAGGAATATCACAGTCCTCCTCATTCTTTTCCTAAAATGTGGTCACCAATTGAAGTCATAGAGTAAAATTATACGTGGTTACTTATTTAATGTTGCTTTGATGAATTTGTTGCATGTAAAATATTTTGTAAATAAGTTGTGAAACGTTTTTGAAATTTGATAATAATAATAATATTTGTAATGATGAGTATTTGGCAAAAGTTTTAGGGGGATATAATTTACTTTTAGATTATTGTAATAATTGTTATAATATATTAAAAATATAAAAATAGAAATAAATGTATGAAGGTAAATAAAAATATTTTCTAACTTCAATTATTTATATATTTACTTTAGGAAATAAAATTTTTTTATATATTTTCAAAAAATTGTTTAAGGTTTAGGATTTATTTTCTTCAACAATTTTTAAACCCGCACATCATGCGGGCCCTTATCTAGTGTAATAGGACTTTGGTTTTTAATTGATTATATTAAAGCTGTATTGTAGTATTTATATTTAAATATAAATACAAATAATTTTAGCTCATAACTAACATTAAAAATAATTTTAGCTTCTGATTTTAAAAGAAAAATTCAGAACATTTTATAATATTTAGAACATTTTTTCTAAATACATTCATAATGATTACATGTATCAATTTGACCTGGGTAAACTCAAAACTCTTTTATCTTTTTTTTTTAAGAAAACAAACCAAATTAATTTGTACTACAACTTCAAAACAAAAAACTAATAATTTTATGTTGCAAAGTCGTTTTTTTTCTTCACAATAGTCTCATTTTATTTCATCCAAGGTTACAAAGACAAAGACAGATACTTAAACCACTAACAAATACGGGAAAGTACCGTAGCCACAAGCCCAAACGAGGGAATCCAAGCCCAAAAGAGGGAATCAAAGCCGTAAATATCTGATCTTCCGGAGACAAAATCTGGCTAGTTGAAAGAACTAAACCCCAAAAAGGGGAGACAAAAGGAGGAATTAAACCTCAAAATCAAACATAAAAGATTGAAATTTGAAATTCCATATAATTAAAACTACAAACTCTAATCCAAATGTTTCCGATAAACATTTCCACAGAACAGGTAGATGACGAAGAGGAGCTACAGACAGGAGCCTCGAGCAAAACCGATCAAAAGAAAGCCTCTAAAACTGAAAGCCCAAGAAGGGAGCTATATCGAGCTCACACAGCCACAACAACGACGGAAATGAAAACGGCAAAGCAGCAAGGAAAGAGTACATAACCTAACCCATCACAACCACTTCAAAGAACCAGAAGAATCGAGACAGCAAAGGTTCAAAGGACAACCTTGAAATCCGATTGGGGAAAACGCCAAAGAGGATACCCATTCCTTAACACGGACATTCGTCGGCCTAGTCAAAAGCCACCTACAGACCAGAAACTGGTAACGCCACGCCAGAGAAGGAATAGAGATCGAACTCACCGCATCGTCTTGAAACCAAACTTGAGCCCAACAAGAACTTAGAGAAGGGTAGTAGAGGCCTTTGCAGAAAATTACCTTCCGAATGATGAACCCACAAATCGAAACCTTGGCCAACGGAAAACACCAGCAACTCAAGAGGAGGTGACAGAGTCGAAGTAAAAGGAATCACAAATTGCAACCCAACATCTAAAACTAAGACATAACCCACAACAAACCACAAACAGAAGCAAAGAACTCCACATAAACTAAGCCAACAGAAGCAGAGACAAACAGAGAGATTGAGGCTAACGAAAAAGCCTTCACAACTCTTTCATCAAAGGATGAAGTCGTTGCAAAGAAAAGACCACCGTTAAGAATCTTCGCCGGATGCAGATTTGAAATCACACCACCATACTCAGAACCCTAATTTCAACACCACCGTTTAGTCTAGATTCATCCGATCCTAGAGAAAAACCTAGAAACAAAAAGCAATTAAACTAACTAATTCCCCTCACAGAGCCGTGGTGGCCGCCGGAGAGGAACCACTGACAATTCTGATTTTTTTTAAACCAAAAGAAGAAGAGGAGAGAGAAGGGAGAGTTCCCAAGGATTTTTTTTTTTTTTTTTTTTTTTTTTTTTTACAACAAATACAAGATTNTACTTTAACTGGAAAATAAATATCCGACTTATATAAACATTAAAAAGTGGGTACAGTCGAATAATGAATCCTCGATAATAGGATGGGTATTAAAAAAACAGAATACCGATACACGACCTTTGCCCACTAGTAATAGAATTAAAATACTCTTTTATGTATTTTTCCGAGACGGAATAAATATAGATAACATGTATTAGTGTCTATCTTTTTTTTTTTTCCTCAGAATATTAGTGTGTATCTTTATACAACTAAAAATTATTATAATCAATTTAAAAAGTTAAAATTTATATAAAAAATATTATGTTCCTGTAGTACGGGTTACTACGTAATTGATAATTTAAAAAGAATTTCTTGTAATAATTTTAATACGAAATGGATACAATACATATATCAAATATTAGGGAGAACTATTAGATAATCATAATACTGTAAGGATAAAAAAAAAAAAAATTATTAGAAAAATGTCATTTAATTTACCAACTTTCAAATTTAGACCATTTTAATCCTAAAGTTCATATGTGACCATTTTAAAACATGAACTTTTCGTTAACTTTTGGTCTTTAATCATCATCTTCTCATGACTTAGCCGAAACAATCATCAAGTTAAATCTCCTAACAACTTAGCCGAAACAATCATCAAGTTAAATCTCCTAACAGAGCATCTAACAAATGTTTAGCTGTTGTTAATTGATCTCTGTTAAACAAAACCCCCAAACTCAAAAATCAAATCCTTAATTTTCCAAATCATCATCTTCTCATTCTTATTTTCTCACCAAGTCGTCCTTTTCACCAAGCTCGTTTTTCTTCTATATTTAATTTCTCCATCTTCTCTTTCAGTTATGAGTTGCAATTATGGGCAATCGAGTGGAGAAATGGAAACCTCGGGTTGCCTTCGAAATGCCATTTCGGATTAGACGTTGTTATCTCTACATCGACCACAGAACAAAACCCAGGAAGACCTTTCTTTCGATGTCCAACCAAACGACATGTAAGTAATTTTGATTTTATGTTTTGTAGTTCGTTTGTAATTATTATCTTTTGCATTTATAGGACCATTTGTTTAAATGGGTCGAAGATGGTGTGTACGAGGAGCTTGTAGATGCTTTGCCAAAATTATCCATCATTGACAGTGAGATAAGCAATGCGAAGTCTGAGGTTGCAGTGGAGATTGAAGAGTTGAAGACTATGATCGAAGGATTGAAGGGAGATGGAATCTGGAGAAGAAGAGAAATCAAGAAATGGAAATTGATGATCAAATTATGCTTGGTGCGCCTTTGTTTTATTGTCATTACCATTGTGATCCTAATGTTATGTAAAACCAAGAAACAAACATTTGTTCTTGGTTATTAGAGTCTTTTGTCTTAGATTTTGTCTTGTCTTGTCTTGTTATTTTGGTAATGAAATGGTACTTTGGTATTGAAATGCTACTTTGGTAATGGTAATTATCAAAGAAAGTTAGAAATGACAACATGAACCAAATTAACCATTCAGTTTTTCAGCATGGACCAAACCAGACATCATAGATTAGGTTCTTTAAAACAAAAAATAAACCACATATATTATGCTCTTTAAAACAAAAAACAAACAACATAGATTAGGTTCCACCAAACAAAAAAATAGACAATAATGCCAAACCAACCATACATGTAACATATGCACATCTAGGTGGAACACTCAAACCATGTTGCAAATCGAGCACATCCTTGTTCTTCTCCTCCTTGTGGTGCTCCTTGTCCTTGTGATCTTTGTGCTCTTCTTTGTGAACCATGTGCTCTTCCTTGTAATCCTCTTTGGGCTTGTGAACCGTGTGTTTGCACATGTGATGATGTTGCTTGCCCTTGCGATGCTTGTTGCCCTTGTGATCTGTGATGCGGTTGTGATCCTAGCCCTTGTGATGATGCTCTTAGCCCCTGTTATCCTAGCCCTTCTGATCCTACTTGCCCTTGGGATCCGTGTTGAGGTTGTGATCCTCGCCCTTGGGATCCTCCTTCTTGATATTTTCGTGGTCGAACTCTTGGTCTCTTTGGTTGACTTGCAACAGTTGGATTCTTACATGCTTGTTTGTTGTGTCCTTCTTCCTTGCAGTTGGAACATGTCATGATTCTCTTATCCCTTGACATCTTGTTATTTGAAGAAGATGAAGTTTCATTACTTCCTTTCCTCCTAGCATAATTAGATGGCCTTCCAGGATTGCCTCTTCTCCATGGTGGTGGCAAGACATGCAACCTATTCAATTTGGGCCATAAAGGCATCCCTTAGACAGACTTAATACCATCCATATATGTTTCTCGCCACCTCAACGTTGTGTAATAGCCACTGACATAGTTCTCAACCTTTTCCCTTTTTCCAATGATCACACTTGCAGCATGAATACATGGATTCCAACCATCTGCCACTTCCTGCAACCACAAGTGTACTTGTTCATATCAACAGAGTAAGTAACATCATTCACGTCAATCTTATGGTAATTGTCTCTGGCCAGGTATCTAGTGCAATGTTGTGCCCCAACTTTCATCTTTTTTAATCTCTATGTGAGGTCTCTTTGTGAACCTTGTCTTTATCCTGCAAGAAATGATATACCTCTTCGCATTTCTGACCATGCACTGCCTTATAATGTCCTCTAGCATATCCAACAAAGGCTTTCTCCTAACTTGTCTAATAGTCCTATAGAAAGACTCACTAAGATTGTTGAGCTTGTCATTGCAGCAAGTACCAATCCTAAAGAAAGCTCTGGATCAAGTTGTAGTATTAGTAACTAGCAGAGACGTATAAGCTTGTGCATTGTACTTCTTTAGTGCCTCCATATGATCTTTGTACTCCCCTGTCGTGTAGCTCCAAGCTATCTTCCAAAAAAACGTTGAAGTTCCTAATCATGGCTGTCCCTCTTCCAATTATCCATTATTATATGTTTTGCACATTGTCGATACTCATCATGTGGAAGTATTCTATGGATAGCTTTCACTAAACCCTGCAAAATATATGTTTTGCACATTGTCGATGCTCAACATGTGGAAGTATTCCATGGATAGCTTTCACTAAACCCTGCAAAAAAAGTTAAAATCATTAGCATACTTGACTAAAAGGCTGAAATCATAAGCAACTTGACTAAAATAATAAAACCACAAACCTTTTGTTTATCTGAAATGATAGCTATATCTGTCATCGAATCAAGACCCAAACTTGTAGAAAGATGCCTCACAAACCATTCTCAATTATCATCATTCTCTATTTCTACAACTGTCCAAGCAATAGGAACAATCCTATTATCCCCATCTCTTCCAACTACATCTAGAAGGTGACCTTTTATGTCCCATTTCAGAAAAGCTCCATCTAATCCTATGATGGGTCTAGAGGTTTTTTTCCATGTTTCTGTCCATGATTTGAAACAAATATATAAACGATAAAACCTTTGTTTGCTTCCAATTACTGGCCTTGACACTGTCTCAATCTCAAATTCCGAGTACTTGTTCAGATTTAAAACCTATGCTTGATAATCCAATATTCATGCAAACTGTGATTCATGGCTAGCCTTTCAATTACGCAAAACTTTGGTCTTCGCCTTTGCACACTGGTCTGGAGTCACTTCCAAATTGTATTCTCTTTTTATCTTAGTAGCCATTTCATTTTTGGTAAGCTTTGGTTTCATTCTTAGCCTCTCCTCAAACAATAATGCAATTAAAGACCGCTTCAACATCCTAGAATAACCTGACCTCACACATATATGCTCATTGATATAAACCTTTATTTGCATCTTATGTTTCCTCCTCTCATATGAGCAATAAACTCTCGATGGACATTTAACACCATACTTATCAACATATTAACACTTTGCAGCAACAATCAAAGCTTGAGACCTATAAAGCTTAATTTCATACCTAGTCTTTAAACAGTAACTCAAAACTGCAAGCTTGAAGTCATCCGGCGAGTTATAAGTTTTCTCCAATGCTAGCAAAAACTCTGGATCTTCAACATCTCTAGGAGCTGCATCTCGACTCCCTCTCCTACAACACTTTGTGATTCGTCACGCCATTTGGGGCAGACGAAATTAGGGATTTTGGAGCATCGAGAGGAGAAATGGTGAAATAAGAAATTAGGGTTCTCGATTTCAATTTGGGGGATTAATCGATTTGGGATTTGTTTCTTGCCTAAACGACATCGTTTTTGTTAACAAAGATTGAATTCTTTACATTTTTAAATGATGTCATTTTTGTTTAACAGAAATCAATTAACAATAATTAAACGTCTGTTACATGCTCTGTTAAAGGATTTAACGTGATGATTGTTTTCGCTCGTCAATAGAAAATAATAATTAAAGACCAAAGTCAACGAAAAATTCATCTTGAAAATGGTCACATATGAAATTTATGATTAAAATGGTTTAAATTTGAAAAATCGTGAGTTAAATGATACTTTTACCTTTTGACAAAAAAATAAAATAAATAAAAAATGATACTGTTACCAGAAATTATTATAAGAAAAAAAACAAATGGTCTGAAATAATGTAACTTCGGCCATGTAGGTATTGGGCCTTCATGAGTCACATCTTAGCTTTGTACTACTTTTTTAAGGACCCTCTTTTTATCAGTTTACGTAATGTGATACTCATATATAACCCTCTTTTTAGCATTGTTCTCCATCGAACTAAATAAAAAGAATCTATTGCAGGCAAATTCACCAGCTCATCGTGGTAAGCTCTCTCGATCTCAGCCCCTCGTTCTCTTTGTTTTTTTGATCATGCGTTTAGGTTTTGATCTATTTCGGAGTCGGATTATGATCTGTACAATCGGACCGGATTTAAACAGATCTGTCGCTAAAACAGAGCTCTGTTTTTTGTTTGCATTACTTAGTTAATAACCAGGTTTACGATTCAATTCAGCAGGGTAGGATTCGATTGTTCAAAAAAATGATGTTTAGGCATCTACTTCGCACAGCCAGTTTCGGTGATCGATTTGTAAACCCCCGCTTTCTGGGTTAGGGTTGGGCATTCGGATAACCCGTTCGGGTTTGGATATTATCCATTCGGGTTCGGGTAAACGGATTTAAAAAAATAAAACCTATTGGGTATTTTTAGATATATGGGTTCGGTTCGGTTTGGGTACTATCAGGTTCAAGTCGGTTTGGGTTACAAATTTTAGAACCCGATTAGTACCCGAACTACCGGATACCCGAAAAAATATAATTAAATTTATATAAATTTAGTTAAATTTTGACTTACATAACAAAATATTTTAGATATTTTGATTATTTTTGATATTTAAGTATAAAACTAAATGAAATATTCAAAATTATAATTTGGGTAATTACATTATATTAATGATAAATATTATAAATATGTTTATATGTTCGAGTTTAATGGGTACCCAAACGGGTACCGGGTATTACCCGACCCTAACCCGAACCCACGAGTATTAGAAAATAGAACCCAATAGGGTATTATAGACAAACTCGTACCCAACCCGAATCTGGTTTTTTGGGTTGAGTTCCGAGTTGGATATTCGGGTACGATTTTTATGTCTAGGCCTATTCTAGGTAATGTTTGTTTTTTTTTTTTTTTCCTTTCTCCTTCTCTCTTTTTTTTTCTCTATTTTTTTTTAATTACAATTGTTTTTCTAGGGGCTCGTCGTGCGCCTCTATGGGTTCTTAATAGGCCTCAGCATAGATTTGGTATTTTTTTTTCTTTCTCTTATTTTATACATTAAGAATTTTATTTGAAAATTTTTATTTGTATATAACTTTTTAAAAATAAAAATTCAGCCACCCATGCACCTGTACCTTGTTCGCCGCCTCAACCACAGGTAGTTGCTATAGTGTATACTTATATTTAATTATAGTCCTTTTTCTAACTTTATAATATATGCTTGCACGCCAATATAATATATTATAGTCTTTAACAAAAAAATATATGCTTGCATCTGTGTTCTAATATTTTTTTTTAATTTAAACCGTCATCCATAATATTATATTACTATTATTTTCTTAATTGATTAATGTATCATACCCTATATTTATATAGCACATAACACATTAGTAAATTGCGTTTTCTGAATTATATCTACTGTGAATCCATGACAAGTGTGATTATACTATTAAACCTCATAATATAAAACATTATTTTTTCTCTAACTTTATAATACATTCAATTAACTCGTTATATAAAATCCCTTACGCTTTCCATCTCATTGTTTTTTTCCTTTACGAAGGAGGGGATAGACTTTACGACAGCCAAAATAGCTGTATGGTGGGACACGGAGAATTGCCACATTCCTAAGGGTTATGATGCGCGCCGCCTCGGGGGGAGCATTAGGGACTCGCTTGAAAAAGCGAATTACCGAGGTCCCATGTCGATCTATGCCTTCGGTGATATGCAACTGATTCCTCATTTGACCCAGCAGGCTCTGATCTCTACTGGAATAGACTTGCATCATGTTCCACCAAGTAATTTTTTTACCTTTTCTTTTTCCTTTCAATTTTTTTCATTGGAAGCATTAGAAAAAAAAAATACAAGGTTACATCTTTAAAAATAACCTAAAATCTTATAAAAATCATTACATCATGATGTCACTACGAAATATAATTTCAAAGAGCAAAATCAAAATTTTAATGTAAAAAATCAATCTAAAATTTTGGAATTATTGCTATCAAATTTAACATACAGTAAAACCTCTATAAATTAATACTCTAAATTAATAAACACTATAAATTAATAAATTTTGGTAGTTCCAAGTCGGGACAAGATAATAATTTTTTTTGAAATCTCCATGTATAATATGGTTCTAATAATATCATAAATTAATAATCATATAAATTTATATATATATATATATGCTGATATAGTAAAATATGTTTCTCTTAAACTTTATATCTATAAAACAATTGTTATGTTGTATCTTCAAACTATAATGATATAAAATATTCTATAACATTTCATAAAATAGTTAAAAGTTATTAAAGTTTTCAATTTCTAAATATGCATCATTTACTTTTTGATAGTTTGATAGACTATTAAAATCTGACAATCGATATTCTTATTCATAAATTTGAATATTTATGTCATGTGTATAAGTGAACTTGTCTATAATATTTGTTAATTATTTAAAATTCAATTCTAGTACCATAAAATTTACAACATCCAAAATTCTAATTTTATTTTACAAAAATTGTCTCAATTCATAATTTTTAAAAAATTTAACAATTAAAAATATACCTATAAATTAATAATTATTAATTTACACTATAAAATAATTATTATTAATTTATAGATAAATTAATATCACTATAAATTAATAAAATGTCATGGTCCCGACATAATTAATTTATAGAAGTTTTACTGTACTATCTTTCTCCAAAAAATTGTCAAAATTCTTACCAAAATTTACAAATGTAATTAGATTCTCAATATTATTACGTACGAAAGTATTCAACAAATAATTAATTTTCATTCAATTTTGAAGTATGAAAACCATAAGATACACTTCTTTTAAGCCTTAAAAAGGGGAATAATCTGGGGAAAAAATGTAGAGTACTTATGCAAAATCTGCTGTTAACATTTTAAATCTTCATATTAAAAAGGTTTTTTACTTGTTGTCTATCAAAGAGATTTTAGAAAAGAAATACATAACCTGCAAACCCTTTCTTCGTCCAAGACAATCAAACATGGCTATTTGTTATCTATAAGTTTTGTATTTTTATTCTTTTGATAATCAAACATTCTAAGTTTGTTTTCTTTTATTTCCTTGTTCAGAAGATAACGATGATAAGGATGTGAGTGACTATAAGATCATTGGAGATATTTTTAACTGGACAATGACGAATCCTATCCCTGCTAATATTATGGTCATTTCCGGCGATAAAGACTATTCGGTCGCCTTACATCAACTTAGGTTGAGGAGGTATAACATCCTTCTAGGAGTGCCTCTAAATGGAGCCTCCCCTTCTCTCGTCATTGCGGGAAAACAGGTTTGGCTTTGGACGAGTTTACTAGCTGGAGGAAATCCACTCACGAAGACAGCAATTGCTCAGCTAATAAAGTGAAGAAATACACAACACTGAGGGCTTTTGACTTTGGAAATGGGTTTTCATTTTTTTTTTGTGTTTTGCTAATACACTCGTTCCTATGCACGAACACTTGTAATGTAATGTTTCAAGTTTTTTTTTTTTTTTTTTTTTTNTTTTTAATTCATAATCAGAGAAATGGACCATATTAAGTATTAAAATTTGAAATCTGCTTAACGAAATGCCATTGTTGGGTCGGGTAATCGGATCTTAACTCTTTCGAATCTTTCATAGAGAGAAAAGTTAGATCTTGCTTTTATTTTCCGATTTTAATCAGATTACCTTTTGTTTTGGTTTTCCGCTCTCCTTTTGGCTTTTATCTTTTATTATACAGTAGAACCTCTATAAATTAATGTTCCATAAATTAATAATTTCTATAAATTAATAAATTTATTTAATTCTAAGTTAGAACTAGTATAATTTTAGACATAATTCGATAATATAATAAGACAAGGTAACAACCCGCATTATGTGCGATTAAAGAAAATTATTATAAGTAAAAATATTATCCTAGAATCAATAATATGTAACTTAAGTTTTTTATTTATCTATTCAAAGCTGCATTTTTTCATGTAAAAAATACGTTTCACCCGTGAAATCTTTGAATGTGTAAGAGGTTTTACGGTGGATAAAATATTAATAAAATGTTACTATTTATTGCAACATGTCTTTTGTGTGGTTTAAAAATCAAATTAATATCTCTTATGTTTTAATTTGTAATCATAATAATTTTGCATGTTTCTTATGTAACCATAACAACATATACTAAATTACTTGGTAGTTCAATTATTTAATTTTATTACATGTTAGTAAAAATCGGATTATAAACTTAATTTTATGAAGATAATCTAATTTATTGATTTAATATTTTTGATTAGGCTATTTAAATCTTTTTGAGTTAGTCGGTCTGTTAATATTTTCTATAAATGACGGATTATTACCAAAAAAACCATTATGAAATATTACAATTTTTGGCAATATATATTTATAAAATGTTACATTTTTTTGCAATATATATATATATATATATATTTGTGTGCTTAAAATCAAATTTATATTTAAGGTTAATCGAGTAACTATAACAATTTTTCATAATCTAATAATCACTCATTTTAAATATATTATGATTTTTTTGGTACTAAATTTATTTATAATGATAAAGTTTATTGTCTCATTCCTTTTTAATAGCACATAGATGATTGTACAATTAGAACATATATTCTTATTTGGTTATCAATATTTCCATGTTTAATGAATAATCACAAGAAATGTTGAGATTAATTAGTTTACATACTTAGATATATATATATATATATATATATATATATAATCATACATCATGATATCCTCTAATTTGTTGTCATTTTTATATTTATTTATTGGGAATTAAGTTTTTTTAATGAGTTGGAGACAATTCAGGGGTAATATACTTCTTTTATAATCAATTATAATAACTATTGAAAGCTTGTTATTTTAATTATTATGGTAATAATACTAACATAAAAAAATAACATTTTGTTTTATATGATTTTGTTAATAAGTTATATTTTCTTTATTTTTATTAACTTTATATTAATTGATATGTTTTTGATAGCCTCTTTAGAATATTTTACTAAATATTGATTATATTGATTTCTTAAAATTAATATAACTTTGACTTGTATATTTATAATTAATTTTTAGTGAAATTTTGTCTTAAAATAGTATGTATTATTTAATTAGTATTAATATGTGATATTTGAATTTGTGTGAAAATGATGACCTATCTAATTATTATTCAGTTAATTGTTTTTTATAAATATAATGGCATGTTAATGTAATTAAGTAGGAAATTTTAGGGTATTTTGTTAAAAAATACACCGAGCTCTCTGACGACGGCTCATCAGCTTTTTCAAGAATGTGCTTCTCTTTTAATATTAGGGGATAATAATTTTTTTGAAAATTCTTTGTAAATATATGGTCTCATCAATAATATAAATTAATAATTAGAAAAATATTTAAATATATGTATATATATACACATTAATTTTTATTAGAGTTATTTTTAAAAAAATTTCTATAAATTAATAGAATTTCATGGTCCCAACATTATTAATTTATAGAGGTTTTACTGTATGTAGTTAGTTTTTAGAGATCGGATTTATTATCGGATAAATCGGTTAATAACCTGGTTTAGGCTATTTCATCTTTCTCGCTTCTATATGTACTGCATTAGCCACAATTTGCAATCCTAATCAATCAAATTAACAATTTCTCAAAATCCCTAAATCTTTTTTATTTATTTATAATAAATACCGATTTCATTAGAAATCCGGAATAAATATCGGATAAACGTTATACATAAGTGGAGCTATTGTAGAAAAAAAAAACACATCATTGAATACATTTGCATGAAAAGTTATGGTGATTGGAAGTAAGTGAACCAAATAGCAAGGTATGAGTCTTGTAGCGAGTTGGCGGGTTGCTATGTATCATGCTTGCGATAAAGACCTAGTAATTTCCTGCGGAGAAGGAGCTGGACTTCTCGTAGTAGCTGAGCCTCTGAACGCATTGTTGAGCTATGTAAACGAGCATTGCGTTCCTTCCAAATGGTGTATATCAAGGCTTGGAAAATGAGCTTGCAGACGGAGTTGAGCTTTGCGTTTGATGTGGGTCTCTTGATCCAGGTTAAGAAGTTGTTGAAAGAGGGACTCGAAGGTGGTTGGAATTGAGCAAAGAAACTTAACCAGAGATTGTTAGTGTAGAGGCAATCAAAAAACAAGTGATCTCGTGATTCATTACCAGCTTGGCAAAGAAGGCAAGAACTTGGTACCGGTAGATTCCACCTCCGGAGGCGATCGCGAGTCGTCAATCTATCCTGCACTGTCAGCCAAGTAATGAAAGCCATCTTGGGGATATGATGCTTGAACCAGAACTGAGAGAACCATGGAACGGTTGGACCCACAGGATGCAAATGTCGCCAAGTTCTACTTGTGGAAAAAGTTTTGTGAGCATCATCCGGAGTTAACATCCAATGAAACTAATCTTCACCTATGGTTGATGAAGGCGGCGATTGGTTGTGAAGACAGGTTCTGAGGAGTTGTACGAGAGGGTGGCGTCCCCTTGGTATAAGCCAATCATTGTTGACTGAGGCAGCTCTGACCGGAGCGAGAATGCCTATGCCTGTAACTCGAGGACCAGAGTCTCCAAGGATATCCAGTAAAGGGCTGAGACCTGTCCAATTATCATGCCAAAATAAGGCTTAGAAACCGGATACAACACTGCAGTGCACAAAAGGTCTTGCCAACGCCCTTAGTTTCGTCATCCGCTTCCAGATCCAGCTCCCTGTATTTTGAAAGTCTGCTTCCCAAAAGCTTCTATCGCGAATTAAGTGATGCTTTACCCAGGAGACCCATCAGGAACCTGCCTGTGAGTAGAGTAGCCAAATCATCTTAAGTCCGAAAACCTAGTTCCAGTCAACCAATCTCTTCAGACCCAAACCTCCAGATGCTTTTGGCGAGCAAACCACTTCCCAAGAGACCTTTGCTCCGCGAGCAGAGGATGCAACACCGTTCCACAGAAAAGCGTTGCAAATACGCTCCAACTTTTCCAAACATTTGGTTGGTAGGAAAAAAACTGATGCCCATAAATTTATTGTGCTGTTGATAACAGAATGAAGCAATTGTAGTCGACCTGCAAAGGAGAGGTGTCTACTTGTCCAGCCTGAGATGCGACTTTGAACCTTGTCTATTAACGGTTGATAATCTGTTGGCTGGAGCTTGTGTGGAGTCAGGGGAACTGAGTCATATGCCAGATTGTGCCTTGTCGCCATCTCACTTATGATGTCTCTATTGTTTTCGTCAAGGTAGAGACACGATTTAATAAGATTGACTCCGAGACCTGAAAAAGCTTTGAACTGATCCAATATTCGAAGAATTTCAACCAAAGACTGCCTTCCTCCATCAAAGAAGACTAGGATGTCGTCAGCGAAGCTAAGATGAGTGATGAGTGGCTGGAGACACTTGGGGTGCGGTTGAAAGCTGCGCCTTAAAGCTGATTCGTCCAACTGTTTTGAGAGGACGTCCATGACCAAGGTGAATAAGGGAGCTGAGATAGAATCTCCTTGTCTTAGGCCCTTCCTTCCCGGGAAATAGCCTGTTAATTCCCCATTAAAAGCCACTGAGTAGGAAGGAGTGGAGAAGCAAGTCACTAACCAATTTATGAACATTGCAAGGAGATCATTAGTAGTGAGAATGTTAGTTAGAAAGCCCCAATCGACGTTGTCAAAAGCTTTGGACAAATCAATTTGGAGACATCCTCTTGTGATTGGACCATCTTTGTTAAAATCAGCTACGAGGTCTGAGGCTAGCAGCACGTTTTCACTGAGTATCCTGCATGGGATGAAGGCAACCTGATTCCTCTGAACTGCTTGAGAGGTAATGAGCTTGAGTCTTTTTGCTAGGAGTCTGGATATTACCTTGTAGATTGTGTTGCAGCAAGAGATGGTCTAAAATCAGTGAGTCGCTCTGCCGATACTGTTTTTGGTAGTAGCACCAGAATGGTTGCATTGATCTGCTTTAGTAGCTTTCCGGTAATAAAGAACTCCCTTACCGCTTCAATCACAGTTGGTCCGACAACACCCCAAGAAGAGATGAAGAATTCCACTGTGAAACCATCAGGACCCGGGGCCTTGCTTCTTGGAAGAGAGAAGAGAGTACTTGTAATCTGTTATGGAGTTGGAATTGCTGTAAGAACAGAAGCCTGATCTGCGGTGCATCGATAGGTAGTGATTTCCTTGATCCTCTGCACCGAAAGTGGTTCAACTAGAGTGTTCTTTGTGCCTAGGAGCTGGTGATAGTAGACTACTATTATATCTTGAAGAATAGCCTTATCTGTTAATCTTTCTTTAGTCTCGGATATGGAAGAAACGTGTATTTGAATCTCCTTCTAGACACCACCTGACCCTGGATTTTTCCCTTAGAAAAGCCTCTTCTGCATTTGCTAGTGGGATCCATCGGCCTCTGCAAATTCTTTCCTCCTCAAATAAAACTGGCATTGGATTAGAGAGAATCGACGACTGAATATTCGTGAGATTTTCAAAAGCCTCTGCTGTCCTAGATTGGATATTACTGTAACTCCTCTGGTTTAGTGCTTTGCAAGCAAGCTTTACTGCTTTCATCCATTGGCATAGAGAGAACATTGCTGAGACCCTTGAGTCAGTCGAAGTCCAAGCTGTAGCAACCAGATTTCCGTAGTCGGGATGAGTGGTGAAGAAAGAGTAGAATTTGAAAGGTATTTTCCTCCGTGTTGCTTCGTCTGATGTTGCCACCAAGATAGGAGAGTGATCTGAGCCACCTGGTGCATCGTACAGGGCTAAGGACTGGGGATACGCTGCTAACCAAGCTTCAATTATGAGTGCTTTATAGTTTTGAAATATTTAGTGCAGGTTATATTATGGTCATATATTCTCAAACTGATCGTGTTTCACGTTTGAATCCTTCAAATCACGAATGGAAAATCCGGATTAGAATCTTGTGTTTATGGGAAGAAAAATCTCTCCCACTTGGTTCAACCAATCGATCAACTATTGTGAATATGTCTAAACCAGACGATTATTTGATAGATAATAATGAGAATATGCTTTTCAGAGATAAGAGAAACTATAACCGTGATGACCAAAGAGAGGATTACGACAGGTTATTAAGTATGTCAACCGATGAGCAAAAAAGTGTCTACCTACAAATAATTGATGTTGTGAATCGAAACAAGGGAGGTATGTTTTTTGTTCATGGATTTGAACTACAAGAAAACATGCCTTTTGTGATGGACATATATATCGCAAATCCCTCGCAAATGTCGCAAATCGTTTCTCGCAAATTGGTCAACGTTGCAAATCCCTCACAAGTTTTCCGAGGAATAATTTTCCCTCGCAAATCCCATGCATATTGCGAGGTTCTTTTTATCTAGCAATATCCTAGAAACTTTTGTATCTAATAAATCCCTCACAAATTTGCGATGTTTTTGCAATTAATATTTCCATTGCAAATTCTAATAACGGTGAATGCCCCTTTTTCCATGCCTTTTTTTAAAAATGCTCCTCCATGTTGACCATTTTTAAAACTATCCCTATTTATGTGCAAAATGACCAAATTACCCTTTTTGAGTGACAACAAAAATGTACAGTCATCAAAATTGAAAAAATATCCCGCAAAAAAAAATTCCCGCCAAAAAATAAAATAAAAAACCCTCGCCAAAATTACAAAATTGGATTTTCCCACCAAAAATTTAGAATTTTGTATATTTTAAAAACCTTATAAATTCTTTTAAAATGTTTTGTAAAAGCGTTTACAAGGTTTTTAACAGGTTTCTAAAAGGCTTATAAAAGATTTTTTTAATAATAACCTTTTAAAAAGCTTGTAAACGCTTCTAAAAATCTTTTAAAAACATTTTAATAACCTTTTAAAAACCTTGTAAAAGTGTTTATAAGGTTGTCAACCTTTTAGAAACCTTATAAAAGCCTTGCAAATTTTTTTTGGTGGAAAAGTTTTTGGCGGGAAAATTTTTTTGTCGAAATTTTTTGTCAAACTTTTTTTGACAAAAATGTTTTGGCGAGAAAACTTTTTCGAAATTTATTTGGCAGAAAAAAATTTTGGCGGGAAAATATGTCGAAAAAATTTGTTTTTCATTTTATTGATTAAATTAATTTTCATGTAAGGATATAATAGTCATTAAAAAAAAGAGGGCAAAAATGAAAATGACCAAAAAAATGATATTTTTGTAAAAAGGTATATCAAAAAGGGTATTTCTAACAAATTCCCTATAAAAAATTAAAATTTTCGTTTTGGTAAACTTAATGAGAATTAAACCTGTAATTAAAATTAAACCTTGAAAACTTTTGCAAATTAAAGTTGTAATTAGAAATACTAAGTTTACAAAATAAGTTAACAAAACATAATAACCGATTTTGTTCTACACAAAACATTACATATGAGAGGTTCAAAGGATAGAGTTGTGACAACCCGTCCCATGGACCCCACTAGTCTCACTGCTAGCCGTCCCAACGGACTATCCGTAGGCCCACTAGCCCATCACTAGCCGGCCCAACGGACTCCAAGCTGGCCCTGCAGGGCATCGATCCTAACCCATCACTATGGATATCCAAATCCACCAGTAGGTTATTGGTGCGCCAGACGTTCCTCGAACCCTGGTCCCCACCCTTTAACAACCTTTCCACAGGACAAGTTGCCACCAATTGACCAAGCCATCCTATACGGTAGGATCAAGCCACCGCGGTATTGCGTCATTACCTTTCTTCTTCCACTTACCCTACCACCGAGATATTTGATCACTCATCCGGGTCTTCAACTTCTTTTCAAACTCAGCTCTAACTCTTCCATTGATGGACGCATCCCAGTTATATGTTTGCTTGTAAAGACATAAATCATAATCAGAATCAGAATCATAACCAGAATCAAGTGATAAACACACAAAATCTGAAATTTAAACACATCAACAAATCTGTAACTTACCGCAAAAGTTTCAAACCATCGGTTTACAACCGGACCTGGTGTTTGGGTCCAATTGGCATGAGCTGATTTGAAATCTCTTTCAAAAATGGTCCGGACAGTAGCAGCAACCGAAAATCCTAGTCAAACCTACAAAACATAAGATAAAAGGAATGAGGATCATTGAAAATACAAAACATAAAGATACACTATAGGTTAGATACATAACATTTTCACCAGAGAGTATCCGGAGGTCGCTTAGGATCCAGTTTTGGTAAGCCAGCACGCCTGGGACTTGCAAGTAACTCTTCCAAAGTGAAAAAAGTTTGAGAGCATTTGGTCCACGGATGGTCCGTTGGGACGGCTAGCGGTGGGCTAGTGGTGTCCGCGGGATGGGTTGTCACAAGAGTTCATCAGTGTTTACTGTCCGATGGTAGGTTCTTTGGTGGTTACATCTCCGGTCGCAGGTCTGGTCGCCGAATATTCTCGAGGAAATCTAGCAGCAAAGTCTGGATCTTTCTCTGCAAGATAATCGAAGTATGCATCATAACTATGCCTCTTCTCTAAATTTTCTTGCATCTTCAGAGAATTTTCTTGCATCTTCTCTGCATTGGCCTGTAGTTGAGTGGCCTGAGTTGCAAGGACAGCTTCGGCAACAGCAAGCTTCGCAGCTATAACAAGTGGATCTTCAGAAGGAGGAGGCGGTTGACCAATCTGAGCTGAAGATGCTTCTGCTTGCATGTTACCAACAACATATATCCGGTTCTTTTTCTTCGGAGCAACCTGCCAAAAAAACATATACACACCATAAGTGTTTACAAAAACATAAACATATACACCATAACAAATAGTTTACACAAACACAAACATTAACATAAACAATGAATCATGTTTTACTCGGCATAAATTTGGTTCTTCACAGTTACTGATAACCCGCCAGAAGCACTACTCTCCATGTTATCTGCTGATAAAAGCTCAGACTCGGCTTCACCTATCTTTGACGACACTTCATTGTACACCTTCTCAGACATTCTATCAACAAACGACCCATCAGGTTTCCTATGAGTGTCTTTTAGGACTCGCAGGAAATCAGGTAGTGGCTCACGAGTCCTCTCAGACTAAAAACAGAGAAACAACTATATTACTATATTGTAGATATGATATGATTAAAGAACTTGTGTTAAACAGAGGTACTTACAAGCTTTCGTGCTCGGGCTTTAAAAGTGGTCTGACTAAAACAATGCTTATGTATTCCGGTGCACCCAGGATCACTATAGTGAGCATTACAACTATTGATACTCTTTGCTTCTGATTATGGTTCACACCAAAACTTGACCAAGCCATCCTCTACGGTAGGATCAAGCCACCGCGGCATTGCGTCATTACCTTTCTTCTTCCACTTACCCTACCACCGAGATACTTGATTACTCATCCGGGTCTTCAACTTCTTTTCAAACTCAGCTCTAACTCTTCCATTGATGGACACATCCCAGTTATATGTTTGCTTGTAAAGACATAAATCATAATCAGAATCAGAATCATAACTAGAATCAAGTGATAAACACACAAAATCTGTAATTTAAACACATCAACAAATCTGTAACTTACCGCAAAAGTTTCAAACCACCGGTTTACAACCGGACCTGGTGTTTGGGTCCAATTGACATGAGCTGATTTGAAATCTCTTTCAAAAATGGTCCGGACAGTAGCAGCAACCGAAAATCCTGGTCAAACCTACAAAACATAAGATAAAAGGAATGAGGATCATTGAAAATACAAAACATAAAGATAAACTATAGGTTAGATACATAACATTCTCACCAGAGAGTACCCGGAGGTCGCTTAGGTCCAGTTTTGGTAAGCCAGCACGCCCGAGACTTGCAAGTAACTCTTCCAAAGTGAAAAAAGTTTGAGAGACAGACATNACCACCGAGATACTTGATTACTCATCCGGGTCTTCAACTTCTTTTCAAACTCAGCTCTAACTCTTCCATTGATGGACACATCCCAGTTATATGTTTGCTTGTAAAGACATAAATCATAATCAGAATCAGAATCATAACTAGAATCAAGTGATAAACACACAAAATCTGTAATTTAAACACATCAACAAATCTGTAACTTACCGCAAAAGTTTCAAACCACCGGTTTACAACCGGACCTGGTGTTTGGGTCCAATTGACATGAGCTGATTTGAAATCTCTTTCAAAAATGGTCCGGACAGTAGCAGCAACCGAAAATCCTGGTCAAACCTACAAAACATAAGATAAAAGGAATGAGGATCATTGAAAATACAAAACATAAAGATAAACTATAGGTTAGATACATAACATTCTCACCAGAGAGTACCCGGAGGTCGCTTAGGTCCAGTTTTGGTAAGCCAGCACGCCCGAGACTTGCAAGTAACTCTTCCAAAGTGAAAAAAGTTTGAGAGACAGACATACTGTTGACACGCGAAGTTGATTGCTGAGGAGGAAGATCATTTTGCACCCCTGAAGAGGTTGCATTACGGTTATCTTGTGTTGCTGGTGAGGTTCCCTGAGAAGAAGCGGGAGAAGGTACCCTTTGAGCAGGGCCAGTAGAGCGTATCCATCAAGCAGAGATGGGAGGAGATAACTGATAGACAGGTTTTCACCCAGGGTATCAATTCTCTATGCAGTTGTAGTACAAAGGGTTATCAATCCAAATGGTTGTTTATGCTAGCAGGAAGGATGCAATCAGAATAATGCAAGTCAAGCCAAGCAGTTGTAGGGTTTTATCTAACAATCCTAAAATAATAAAAGAAAAGAATATAAACAAAGAACCACACAACCTAAGCACTCGATGCAAGCATTCGAGTACATGATCGGGTGGGGTGATCGAGTAAGCAAATGAAATATGAACAACTCGAGGGGTTACTCGATGTAGGTTATCGTGTACCTGATCGGGTAAGAGATCGAGTAACGAATGAAAATGCAAGCTATTAAAATACGAAAGCTTCTAAGGATGGGGTAATCGAATCATAAGTGTTCCTAACCAGTACATATGCCTTACATGCCTAAAGAATATATTTCCTAGACAATGAATCTCTCAAATCTTGTTAAAACACTCTAGTGATAGAAACAATCAACCTTGATCACTCCCCTACCCAACTCTCGTTGGAGAAACATGACCAAGCAGACATTAAGATCTGATTTATTATTGTCAGTAAACCCCTTACTCATCTAATCTCTTAGGCTAAGTGAGTAAACCTCTAGCATTGGTTGATTCAAACATCTCATCTACACCTCTCGGTGGTAAAACACCTTAGATCTAATCTCACCCTCTCGGTTTGTTGACAGCATTAAGAACACCAATCTAGACGGAAATCTATTAAACATATACAATCAACTAAGACATCCTAACCGATCAAGAACACAACATCATCTATCCCATCCCTAGAAACTTTACTACACTACTCGGAAATCATAGCAAGAAACATAACAACAAATATGAAAGAAAATTGCATTATATTAAACGATAGAGTAGAGGTATAAGAGTACAAGAAGGAAATCTAAAGAAATGATAAAAAGTTATGAAATAAAATCTAAAACAAAAGGGAAAAGTGTTTGAGTCGCTCAATTCTCTCACAGAAGCTCTCGCTCTCTGGTTTGAGGTTCTGCAGTGTGCTCGTTTGCGAGGAAGGAGAGGAGGGGTTTATATATGGAAACCCCTTTGACCTAGCTTCCCAGACCTGCCCGATGGTCCACTCGATGGGGTACACGAGGATGAAGTCGGGTTACTCCTCGAGTAGATCTTCGGGTTGTTCTTCCGGCTCTTGGATCCTCCTCGATTGTGTTGGGGTTCGGACTTGTTCTTCCAGCTCGATGGCTCCTTCGGGTACATGCTCGGGTTTGTCCTTGTTTTTCCCCATTTTAGGCTCTTAAGCACCTATTTTTTCATCCAAAATATGCAAATGCAAAAATGCAACACCCTAAATAGCCTAAAAGTGAATTCCTACAATTAATGACCTAAAAAAATACTAAGTTAAGGGTATGAACAATGCAAAATATGGACAAAAAAGGATGCTAAAAACATGTAAATTAGAGAGTTATCAATAACCCTTGAGATGATATGAACTGGGTGTAAACATTTTGGTTTACAGACCCGTTTATCTAGCAAATCAGTCGCAAATCAGTCGCAAATTTGTCGCAAACCTTGTATATTTAATTTATAAAAACCATCAAAATAATTTTAAAAGTTAGTAAAATTAACTTTCAAGTATATTATAAGGTCCAATGTCTCATCATACTCTTTTCTATCATCTTTTTAATCATTAATAGTAATGTATTAGTAATGTATTTCAGAATAATTCACCTTATGAACACATTGAAATATATTTCAGAATAATTATATTAAGTTTTGTAATATTTATAAAAAAAATAATTTCCTAATTTTGCAATGGATTTGCTATGGCTATCGCAATTCACTCGCATGTCCATAGCAATTTTGCTATGGATTGTGTTTTTGCAAATGCGTCGCAATATTGCGATTGATTTGCGAGGAAGGTGACATTCCCTGCGAATTTTTCGTAAATGCCTCGCAAATGAGCAGCGGATTTGCGACGACTGGCTTCCTCGCAATTTTGCGAGGGATTTGCTAGGGATCTTTTGTTTCTCGTACTTTCCTGGCAAATCCACCGCAAATTTGCGAGAGCTATAGTCCGTCGCAACTCGTCCTTGCAAAACGCGTGTTTTCTTGTAGTGTTGGTGATACTGGAAAAACATTCTTGTGGAGTATTCTTGGCGCTGATATTCGATCTAGGGATGATATTGTTCTTAATTTGCATCAAGTGCTATAGCTGCTTTACTTATGGAAGGTGGTCGGACAGCTCATTCTAGATTTAGTATACCCATCAATGTGGATAAATATACAACATGTTCAACAGATGGTCAATCCCATCCCACTGAGTTAATTAGAGAAGCAAAGCTCATTATATTGGATGAGGCTCCAATGATGAAAATATTTTGTTTTGAAACGTTGGATAGGAGTATGCGAGATATTATGAAATGTGATCGAGTTTTTGGAGGTAAAGTTTTTGTTTTAGGGGGTAATTTAGACAGATTCTACTGGTTGTGCCAGAGGCTGGTAGAGTTGGGACAGTTTTAGCCTCTATAAACTCATTGTTGCTTTGAGATAGTTGTAGGGCAGCTTACACAAAACATGAGACTTTGAGGGCCAGTTAATAGTCAAGATGCGGATGCTCTCTCTACGTTTTCAAAATAGCTAATCGATGGGGATGGAAAAAACAACAAGCCTAACAATAGAGAGGTCGAAATAGAAATACCCGTGGATTTATTAATTATGGGATGTGACGATCATGTACAAGCAATTGTTATAGAGATCTACGATAATTCGTTTGCAAGAAGGACCGATGCAAAAATCGTTTGCGAAAGAGCTATTTTTAGTCAAAGAAATGATGACGTTGATAAATTAAATTAATCACAGCTTCCAGGTATATTAAGAGTTCATTTTTGTATACAAAATTCAATATAAACATTTTCTTATTTTGGTTTTATTATATACTAGGGAAGAGAGACAATATTTGAGTTCAGATAGTATTGAGACTTCCGATACAAGTGCTTACAACGATATGATCTACACTTAGGAATTCTTAAACAGTATTCACGTTTATGGATTACCTTTAATCGTGACTCTTTGTATACAAATCTCAATTCCCTTTTTCTTTTTCGATAACAGAGAAGAAACAAGAAAAAACCTAATTTGAGAAAATCATGAGATTCGATTATATTGCTGATCTTCATCTTGAAAGAACTAATTGGTGTATCCACGCCAAGATCTTACATTCTTGGAGAAAAGAATGATACCACGATGAAGCTGCTCCAACCATTGAGTCCAAAGAATTACTTTCGATTCGTGGATTTGGATGATATATATATCGTGGAAGAATAAATCATCCCATCTCTTTTGGTAAGTGTTTCTTTAATAAATTTTATATTGTTATGGTACAATCCGTGAATATAGTTAAATGTATTTTTGTGTTTGGAAATCTTTAATCTTCTTAGGTATTTTGTAACTTTGTGTATTGGTCCCTCCCATATGAAAGTACAAATTAAACTTTTACCAAAAATAGATATGCAACACTTTGGAAAGCTAAATTTTGTCTTCTTCTCGAATTAGATGTTTGTGGGTGTATAATAGATGTGGGACAAAAAAAGACATGAGAGTGCCAATAATAGTAATGAAGTTGTCATCACGCTATTAAATGGCAGGTAAAAGACATTTACTCTATCTTTAAGACACTTACATTTCAAGTAGTCTCTGTTAAGATTTTAAAAATTTGTTAAACGTGTAGGAATGAAACTTTGAAGTGTCGTGCCAAAGACAACTACGCTTCTCAATTCATGTATTCATGGGAATCAAATGGTTGCCATCTCATATATAAATAAGAACTTGTGTTTTGAGTAATGCGGTTTATGAATATCGGAGAATATGAAGGTATTTAACATCACAAGGCTATGTAAGATGTTATTATGTACATTAAAATCAAGTTGTCTATGATGTTAAAGTAAAATTGTTTATTACACTTTATATATTTACAGGTCTGAATTCGCTGGAAGTTATTACATAAATCATGTGATGGAGCATCAAGGTGAAAACTCAGGAACTTAGATGTAAAGAATGGAGCCTTGAAGATTTTTTTTTATATATATTTGAATGTCTAAAAAATTCTGAATGTTTATACTAACCGCTACTTGAAATCCAAATATGTTTTACTCTCATCTTTATTTTGTAACTGAGATAACACATTATAATATTGATCTTTTGGAATTTGCTTACGCTTAAAAAAATTTTGAATTTACTTATTGAATCTTAATATCTATTTACTACAGGTTAATTGTTTATTTATAAGACTTAATTAATATTTTACATTGAGAATATTATGGATCTTTAGAAAGTAAACCTTTCTGTATATGTGCAAATACAAAAAGTTATTGACAATCAAAAAAATCATTATAAACTTTTTTCAAAAGATAAAACACTATATTTTACATATTACATATTAAATCAAAAAAAGCAGCATATCCTAAAGTATCAAAACTATTTTTTTAAAAATTTTATTACCGCGCTTACACGCGGGTACCTCCCAAATAACAACATATTTTACATAACTTTAAAGTCATTAAAACTTTTTCTAAATCCTAAACCAATACCCCTTTTTCAGCAAATTATTTGTTCAAAGTCCATAGATCTTTCAAAAGATTTTGTACTTGTAGATATGGCAAAGTGACTAAAAATAAAATGCCTTACGTTAAACCATATCAAAAGCCTTTGGTAGATTTTCACTGCTATATTAAAGTTTACTATTATTAATTTATTATAACTACCACTAATAGAATATTTGAATTTGACTCTCATTTACCATTACTAGGGATGAGGCCCGCGAGTTGCGCGGGGTTGTTTGCTATTGTTATTTTTTTTTTCCGTTCACTATTTTTAATTATATTTTATAGATGGTTGATTGTATTTGCATTTTCCTATTAGTTTGGGTATATTTTACTGTTTTCCTTATTCTAATCATATATTTTGCTTATTCATCTGTATCATTTTGTTTCGCATTTGGGAAAATCCAAAAACTACTTTTCCAACTCGATATGTTAAGCTATAGTAAAAAGATAAACTTATACTTTTGTTTGTAGTAGAAACACTTCTCACATGTGGAGTCCATGTCTTTGAGGTGCGAGTATCTTGTTGGTTTCATATGTTTAAGTGAGATGAAATAATATCGCTTTCTTGCCACTATAATCCCATGTAATGGGATTTTGATGTTTTTCCAGCAAGTGTCAACCATGAAGTGTCTTCAGTCCACTTAAGCTTGTTGAGATAGATTTTTCCTTCTACGATTAATGGCATACAAGTAGAATGCTTCTAGCTTCCCTGCATTTGCTGTGAAGCTCAAATGGTGGAGACCTGTGACATAGACTCATATAGTCATAGTCATTAAGACATTTCTTCATGATCATGAGGGCAATGTATTGGATTGATAGTAATGGTTTCTTCACCAACAAAGGCTCCGAATTTTTGGAGCGAGACTGAGTTTTTGGAGCACACGTTCGTCATTTGCTGATGCGCCGAATTCTTTGCATGAAAGCGGATGCAGTTATGGAAAATCTTCGGCGGAGGTAGCAGCGACTTTTAAAATTAACTATTATTCTCAGATTGAAGAAGTGATTCCAGTTGACTTATTTCTGTGTTTTTCGGATCCACTGTTGTAAATCGAACTGTTGTAATTGTGCAAATTGCGAAGTATCTTTATTCTACAAAATTAAATAGATTTATCACAAATGTGATTGATCGTTCCTCTTCCTGAACATCCTAATTACACATATTAATGATCCATTGTGTATTATTTATTTTTGTATGTATGCCCACGTTGCCCGATCAATTTCACAAGCTTAATTTTAATGCTCTTTTAGTGTGTGATTGGTTTTCATATTAATTTTATCAAATTTTAGTAGATAATCACACATATGTGATGAATTTTTCCTTTTTTGTGAACGTCCAAATTAATAATCTTAAATATGGTTCATTGTGTACTATTTATTTCGTATGTAAAATGCCCACGTTCTCCAGTTTCACAACTATAATTTTATTGCTCTTTTAATGTCTAATTATTATGAATCTATCACTACTATAATAATTTTTATTGCAAATAACTTTCTTAAATTTGTTTTAAAATTTTCTACCTTTTTGTTATATTCAGAATAAGTTTTTTTTTTATAAATTTTATATTTCAAGTAACCTTATACATTTATCTTAAATATATACATCATTTTATTTTTGAGCACTTGATAGTATTTTCCCCTTTTTTTTGATATACCTTTGTTTAACAAAATTCACCTTTTTAATTTTTAATACGATAAATAACATAGATCATATATAATATGCACCAATTCTTTACATCTTAATCGGTAATATGATATGATTTTTTTATTTTAACAGTAACAAATAAAGTCGTAAGTTTAAAATATATATATATTGTTTTATTATACTGTAACTAATAATATGCATCAAATCCTTCTACTTTTTAATTGGTGACATGAATATATAATTGAACACAAAATGAACAACTTCTTATTTTGATTACTAAACCATTTAATTCTTATGTTTTTTTTTAAAAAAAAATCTTATTAATCACTAATCTTATTAGATATGTGAGTCTTTCTTTCCCATTGATTTAGTTGTTGGTTCAGCTTGCTAAAATTTTAAATTTAAATCAATTTCAAATCTAATTTCAGTTTAAACTGGAATTATTTAATTTTGAAATTAAAACCAGTTTGACTTTGGTTTATCTTGACACTGGCCATTAGTTTTGGTCAACATAGATGACTTTGGTTAATTAATGAAGTTAACGTTGATGGAATCCGGTTAAGCTCTAAATCCTAGGTATATGTCATATTGAAATCAAATAATCAAATGGGCCAGTCCAATATTAAAAGGCTTGCACAGATTTAGTGGGCATAAATTTAGTAGTCTTCACAAAATTAGTAAAATATATTGAGATGCTGATATGGATAGCTTTAAAATGAGAAAACTCTGCTATTATATATATATATATATATAGATATATATATATATATATTTGTTTACTTAACATGTACTCGTAGCAAATTTATGGAATCAAGGAAGTTAAGAAAAGTCTTCAGCAATATAACACTTTAAAAGAGTGATTTATATGTGATCCAACATGGTTGTTGCATATACATTACCCATAAACACAACTTGACACCATCATATATTCACTAAAAGGATTCTTCCAAATGTCCCCTTCTTCATACTCAACTCATAGCTTCGAAACAGGCAATCCTGAAAAATCCCAAAGATATATATATACATGAGAGTACTTTCAATAAACAATTGGAACAAATTGGTATAAGTGGCATAGAAAATGGTTTGTTTGTTTGTGTTTATGTTTGAATCTTTTGTTGAACTGCAAATGGAGGCATGAGTCTTGAGTGTAGTACCTAAGGCCTTTGAGTTGACGATGCTTGGACTTGCATTAGGTGGTGAAGCATTTTCGTTCAAGAATGGGTCTACTCGGTTCGGGTCATTCCAAATTGGGTACCCTTTGACCCTTCCCTGTTAAAACATTTCCAGAAGAAGATGGTCAGAAGTTATCATTTTGAATCTTACAAAACAAAGAGGGTTTTTGGAATGAGAATGCATACGAGGACATTGAGAGCTGCAAGTGTAGCCATTCCTTCACGAGTCCACTGTCATCGTCATCAGAAGAAGAATCAAGTCAGTTTTGTTAATTATCTATTTAGACAAAAAGAAACATTTCAGTTTGTTACCTTTGAAGCAGAAGCAATGTGAGGAACAACAACAGCGTTTTTCATATCAGCAAGCCCTGGTTTCATGAATGGCTCTTCCTGAAACAATGTGATATTTACCAGTTACTTGTTAAGCCCCCAGAGATAAACTCTTCTGTTTTGTGTTGATCATAGCATATACCTCAAACACATCAAGACCAACTCGGAACATTGGGTTCTCTCTGAGATGATCAACCAGAGCTGCTTCATCGATCACGGGACCTCTACTGCAGTTCACAAGGATTGCTTCCTAAAGCATTTATATATTCCATCAGAACAAGATCAACTTGACACCATTAATAAGAAGGGATCAAATCAAATAGCTAAAGCGAAATCACACCTTTTTCATCATGGCAAGCCTCTCCTTGTTGACAAGGTGGTAAGTGGTTTTGTCAAGCACCGGGTGAAGACTTATCTGTTTCAGATCACAACTAGTTCAGTTTCTAGCTAAGATATTACACTAACAGTTGGTGTCTCTAAGGATTCCTTTTACCAGATCAGCCTCACGCAGCACCTCCTCCATGGACGAAGCTCGTTTCCACGTAACAGGTTGCTCCCCGTTTGCTTTCAAGAATTGTCCATAAGCTGCCAATGACCATTATCTCATAAACTTCAACATGAAGAAAGAAGAAAAGAGAGTAGAGGTATTGTTAGATACTGTACATACCTGTCACAAACTTCTCAAGACGAGTAGATTGGTAAAGATCAAAGTAGATCAAGTTCATCTTGAACCCTTCAACCTATTTTGAATTCAAAGAGGTCAACAAAAGGAAGAAGCTCTTGTGTACGATCAAAATTTACAAATGCCATGTTGTAAGAGGCATACCATCATTCTAGCATAAGCAGATCCAATACGTCCAGCTCCAATAACTCCCACAGTCTGTCCTTTAAGTAAGTTACCAACAAACCTACCAAAAATTAAACAAACAAAATTTATAGATAAGCTCCAAGGACGAAACTAAAACAGGCTTCTTGATTTGAAAAAGTGCAGTGAGATCTTACAGATGAGGAAGCCATCCCTCGTACAAGCCACCTCTCATGAATTCATCAGCTTCAACAATTCTTCTTGCAGCAGCCAAGGAAAGTGAAGCAGCTAGTTCGGCCGTTGTCTCGGTCAACACTCCCTATCCAATTCAAACAAATAACACTCATCGACATCTTTATGTTTTGTCTTGTCAAAATGATCTAGTAACCATTTCCTAAACCTATATATGGAACTAAAACTTGTTTTTTGTTGTATATTAGGATAGTTCTCGATATATTACCGGAGTGTTACCAACGGCAATTCCATACTTATTGGCAGCTTCAACATCGACGTTGTTGTAACCAACGGCCATGTTACTGAAAGCTTTCCCTCCAGCTTTGCTCAGAGCTGAAAACAGAGTCTCTCCCCAATCTTCCGTCAACTATAACAAACCAAAACTTAACCCATTTTTACTTTACTTCCATATGGATTGGTATAGAAATAGACACTGTCATCTTTCTCTTTTTTCCATCATATCATTACCTGACCGATGACTCCATCACACTTGTCTCCAATCAGATCAATGATATCTTCAACAGACAAGATCGTCTTCTTCAAATGACATATCTGTTATCCAAAAAAACAGAAGCTTTAGTCCGGATTTATCAAAACTGTAATATTCTTGATACTTACAAACAAGAAAGAATCATACCTCAACACGACAACCTTGGTCTACCAAGAGATTGATCCAGCGAGTACCAGGCATCGGTTTTGTGCTGACGACTCTGTACTTCCCATTCGGGTTGTACACTTCAATGGACATCGGTTTCGCCATGGCAGAGAAAAGAGAATGCTTCAGTTGTTTCTGTGGTGAGAATTTGGAAACCGAGGAGGTCCTGCCTTTTAAAAAAAGTTCAGTTCTTTAGCTCAGTCAGTAGGATTTATGTGGTTTGTAATAGAAATCAAGATCCAACGGTCGATTTTGGATGATTATTATCTACGTTTTCTGTTTTGTTTTTGGTGTGGTTCATATGTTGATGATGAGTGACAGAAACTGATTCGTGTGTATTATCTGAGGCTCGACCTTACGTTTCAGAACGAGATAATGCTGACGTGTCCGTATCCGACTCAACTCTGCATCATAAACTGAATAAAATAGTAATCAAGATTATATGTACAAAACAAGATTATGTCAAAAGGCAAATTAATATTCTTCATCTCCATTAAAAACAACTATCTACATCCACAGTGAAAACAGAACACACAGTTAAAAAAAAATGAAAAAGTTGCAGGTTCAGAAAAAGGGGAAGATCAAGGCTTCTGCTGCTTCTCTATGTCATACAGTACACAAACGTCTGCAGCCGTTTTCATCTGCCACAAGTCAAAATCCATTTAGAACCAAAACAGCTTCTAATAATGGGGGATTAGTGGCAGATTTGGCTAAGATATTATTAGCTTTTACCTGAATGACATTGACGGTCTGCTTCATCGACCAACCAAACAATGTCAAAGCCAGGAGAAAAGAGAGTGGTGAAATCTGAGTTAATGTGGCAACTACGACCTGCAGTGAAAGCCATCTTTTAATAATTGAGCAGCAGTAAGACTGAGAGCAACTAAATGAAAGAAAAGAGCTAACATTCAGGAGATTTTCGGATTGATTCTTTGCAATGAGAAGGAGGATGATATACAGAACCTGCACAATTTGAAGAAGATTTGCCCTGTAAGAAGGATGACATCGTTTTAAAGGATTAACATGGAAATAAAGAGACTGATTCAATCACCTCGCAAGAAACACAGCAATAACACATAAATATCCGGTTTCCGTAGTAGAGTCTAAAAAGCCAGCTTGTGCTGTCTTTCACATCCTTATGGCTGCTTTTCCCTGCTAGAAACGTACTGCGAGTATTGTATTGGCTTAGAAACTGGAGATTTGAAAATTTTAGAGAAGAATTCACGGTGAAATAAGAAAAGGTTAATTAGCATACCTGTACATCTGCAGCCAGTGACTAGCAATATCTAAAGCCAGCAATGAAAGGAAGACCAAGCTAGGCCTATTTACAAGAGAAAGGAAAATGCATTAGATAAGGATGAACCCAGTCTACACCACACTCCAGAGATGCTACGGAAAAGAGATACTGTAGTACATAGAAATATCCTCACCTGTAGATTTGAGAGAGAATCACGAGTAGACAGGCCGTGCTAACTCTGTAACCCAAAATGACCACAGACACAATGTCAGAATTTATGAAACAGATAAGTAGTTTGATCCTTGCATATATATGTCTAAGAAGATTCACCTATCTGTGACCATGTCAAGAACAGCTCCAAATGTTGAAACTGAGGAAGAAAGAAAGAGAAGCGAGTCAAGTTCTAGCTTCCTCAATATTACAGTAATGGCATGGGATGCATGTCTTAGATTATAGAATCACAAAGAAAAAAAAGCCTATTACATTGAAACTAAACACTAGCAATATACTATCCTAATCTTGATCATAGGATCTTTTGAGCAATCATACGCAATGAAAATGTGAATTTATAAAACAAGAGAGAAGAAATTGAACCTTGGTTGAATCTACGAGCAACCCATCCATCCACAGCATCACAACAAAAGCTAGAGAGAAAGCCACATTGATCAATAAAGACTATTAAAGCCATTACCCAAAACATGATAAATCTCAAATGGAAAAAAGATCAATGAAGAAAGTTGCAGGACCTGAAGAAATAAAGGACAGAGAAAAGTGTCTTGTTGGAGAAACACACAGCAAAAGCAACACAGTTCAAGAGAACTCGCATGTACCCTGAAGCAATCAATACAAAAAAAATCATCACAGCAACAAATCTTAAATGCTAAGTAAAGAAAAAAGCTGCGTTAAGATATATATATCAATGACCCACCAACAATATTAGGTATATAAAGGTAAACAGACAACTTTTGAGGTCTAGGTCTCTCCTTTTTAGCCATCACAAAAGCTTAAGAACTTGCAAAATCGATTTCTCAAGATCCACCTACACACATAGCAAAAAAAAAGAAAACACTTTTCTCAAAACCCATCAACGGAAAATGCATATAGACACGAACCCATCTCTGTAAAAACACAACTTCATTCGATTCTCGTAAACCCCCAGAAATCCAAATTCAGTAGAAAACAAACGAAATCGAAGAGGAAAGAGAACAAACCTCACTTGTGAAATGGGTTAGGCGATGTGAAGATCTACAAGTGAGAGATGTCGAAAGCTTTCTAATCTTGAATTGGAACCCAAAATCGAATCAGATTCGCCGCTATTATGAAGTTTCAACGAAATATTCTCAATCTGGCAGCTTTTGAACATTCAAGAAAAAGAAAAAAAAAAAAAAGTATTGAGATTTCTGATTTAGAAATGTCAATGTTTATCTTAATTTACCAATTAAACCCTCAAAGTTTTAACATTATCAATATTTTGCCGCAACAAAATAAAAATCATTTTCCGAACCTTCTTTGCAAATTGAAAGAGAAGTTTTTTTTAATTAGGTACTAATTATATCATTACAAACTCATTATTGTAAGCTTTGTAGCATATAACAGTTTTTATTGTAAGCATGTGTTCATCATCATATGAGGCGTCTGCATAGTGTGAGACCATCTCCGATAGATATTTGAGCGATTTCGACTCGAGGGTCTTGAGCTAAAATCTTATTGAACTCTAGAAGTGCTTCTCTATAAGCCCTCATATGGCCTGGAACTTCTTCTTCCTTCTGAATTAGAGTACCGAACCACAAGGTGTTGTCGAACGCAATGATTCCTCCAACCTTCACTAACTTAAGCAACTTCTCAAGGAAGTGAACGTAGTTCGTCTTGTCAGCATCCACAAATGCAAAATCATACTCTTGTTTCTCCTTCACCGCCCAAAACAAAATATTGATTAGGTTTATCGGTTTCTTAAAAATTATAGACTGACTAAACAATTATCCCTTGTTCATTTAAAAAAAATTAATAACTTTATTAAATACTTTTCAAACATTGATAAAAAATACTTTTTCAAACAAAATTGAACATTCTTTGGTTTTAAAAAATACTACTAATTTGGTGGTCCTAAGATAATAAACTAATTTACGTACCCCGTTCAATAATAATTGGTCTAAGCCTCTAACAGCATCAGATTGAATGAAATTGATCTTGTGATCAACACCTGCTTTTTTCATATACTTTAGTCCCAAATTGTAACCTGCTTGGTCAATGTCTATCGCAGTAATCTGCATACAACAAAAAAAAATTGTTAACCCTAACATGAATAATTGTTTGATCCATTAGCATGCAAGAAGAAGAATCATTACACGGCCATCTTCAGGTAAAGCAAGAGCTACAGTGAAAAGCGAGTAACAGGTGAACACACCGATTTCGATAGTGTTTTTCGCGTTGATGATCTTTACAAGCATCGATAGAAATAGACTTTCATCAACCGGAACCCCCATCTCGCTTCTGGCGTTAATTTTATAAAATAATTCTGCAAATCGTACATATCTTATTTACTTGTATACAATATAGTCCAATGGATTGAGGCTTACAAATTGCCATATCTTTGTATTGTAGCTTCTCGAAGTTCCTTGAGCAATTCATGCTCTCTTGGATATGCCGTCGTTTCCATGATATACTGCGTTATCATATGTAACACACATCATGCCGTCGTATAAGCTAGCAAGCACATTTATTTACAAATATATAGCGGTTCAATTCTTATATTTCTTCATTGATAAAGGACTAGCAAAACTAGAACCTCTTTGAGAGCGTCGCTCTTGAGAATCCCTTTGTCAGGTAATCGACCATCCATCTCTTTCTCTTCTTGCTCGTGAGAATACCTTTATTGAGTGTTAGCACATGTGTCTATGTTGGCTTTAAATAGTAGCTTTAAAATTGGCTGATGAATTAACTGAAAAAGGACACTTGTGTCATATGATTTGGGTGGATATGTAATTTTGGCAGAAAAAATGGAATTGAAAGAAGCTGGTGTACGTAGTGTGCATATGCATGTGTTTGTTTTCTAAAGGCAAACACACATATTACATGTTACCCCAAAAACCTGAACAAACAGAACCAAACCAAGTTTGTTACCTCATTTATATACATTTTTTTATGTTTTATTTATTTGATTTGATTTCGTTTTTAGTTTTAGTACGTGTATTCATCTATTTCTTATTGAACCTATAAGAACCACTCTATATTCTCCCATATGTGATCAAAGGTCAATTAAAACCTAATGTGCACTCAACCACGATCTAGTGGTGTCGTCGTAACACTTCAGAATCGAATCCACAAAGACCAAGCGATGCACTATAAAATTGTATAGATCAAATATAGCTAAGGCAATGAGAAAGATTGTTTTTCAAGTAACCGATTAAAAACAGAAAATAAATAGGAGTTTCGAAATCAAGGGAAGATAGTGGGAGTTGGGAATCAATCAGGGGTTACAACCACAAATTTAGATGATAGATTGGAAAAGCAATAGATACCATTCTTGAACTCAAATCTCGAATGTAAAACTAACCTACTGTCGCAACATTAGTTATCTATGCAAGGAATTGAATAAACTCTAAAACGTCGTTTGAATCTAGCAATCCTAGCAAGCAATAAGTTCAAGTTTGATTTTGTTCACAAGGTGCCTTAACTTCAACTTTCGTTGGCTAAGGATCACATTGCTCACCTATGTTCTGTTCAAGCAATTCAACAACATTTTTGATGCCTAGAAGAATTAAACCCACAATCATAAACTAGGTAGCTAATCTAGTTTAAGCATTAAACACAACTATAGATGAAGAACACAATAGATCTATCCCAAATACAATAACCTAAGTTAGAGAATCATAAAACCCCTTTTTGAAACCTGAAACCCAACAGAGAGACTATTCGGACATCGAACAAGAGCAACCACACATCAAATATGAAAAAAGACATGTTTGAATTGCAAAAGAAAGTAATAGGGTTTAGAATTCTTCTCCAAAGGATTAGAAAGGATAAGAGATCTTCTCCCAAGGCTTACAAGTACTCAAAAGCTGCGTAGAATAAAACTTGTCTTTCTAGAGGTCGAGCCTCGTGCTTAAATACTAAAATAAAACCCTAAAAGTTGGTTTAAAACGAAAAAGGAAAAGTTGCTTCGGGTACGGGATCGGTCGATCCGAATGTAGATCAGCCGATCCGGAATGTTTTTCTGCTCTCACTCCATCTGCTTGCTAGCCCGATCAGTCTTCAACCAATCTAGCTCCAGATGCATATTTTCATCCTCAAAGCGCTCAGATTCCTTCCAAAGTCACCTAGAACCTGTAAAGACTCACACAAGACTAAAAAGACTCTAAAAGCACACTTGGACTCAACAAAAGACTCAAAACAAGTAAGAAAACTATTGTTAAAATCCTATAAAATCCAGACAGATCAATATGCTCTGGATCCAGAACTCCTTCTTCATCTTCAGCCACAAAACCAAACCACAAGGTCTTGTCGAACGCAATGGTCCTTCTTTCCTACCTTCACCAATTTCATAAGCCTCTCATGGAAGTCGTTTACGTAGTTTGACTTGTCAGCATTGGAAAATGGGAAATCAATTTCTTGTTTTTGCTTATTTCAATTTATGGCCAATCAAAATAAGTGAAATAAGCTTTAGTACTCAAAGATAATACACAATGTACGTCGTTGACTCAGTCTAAGGCCTTTAGACCATCGGAACCAGCCTTGTTGATAAACTCTAGTCCCACTTCGTAATAAGCTTCTTTGTGATCAATGTTTGTTGCAGCCATCTACATCCAAATTCCATTTATATATATTATTTCTATTTTCTTTATACAAACAAATAAATTTGAAATACAACTTAAAAATTAATAGCAAGTGTCGTTTTGGTGATTTGGATCAGACAGGTGGGCTTATGCTAAAGGGTTGGGCCGGTAAATGATGAATATGCCCAGCTTAGTCTGCTAAGGATAAAGCCTGGGAGACAAACGACAAGGACGCTGTCGAGTTGGTCGGTATCACGCCTGTTGTGTGTACCGTACGGATTTTTCTTATATCACGCTACAAGCCGACGACAGAGTGCTACTAAAGGAGAGAGGAGCAGAGGGAACAAGATAGAGAAGCATTTGGCGTTATACTACAAGAAATATCTACATTGTTAGCATTAGAGAAACGCTATAATATGTCATTAATAGCGATTTCATAAACGCTATGTTTGTCCCAGTAATTGTAGACCCCCCACCTACGATTAGCGTTTTTCTCAGGTGTTATGATAGAGTTTTCTACCATAGCATTAGCAAAACGCTTTGATACATAAAATAAATAAATAAAAAACCTGATATAATGACTGTATGTTAATGCTACGATAGAGTGCTTCTACTATAGCTACATATTCGTGTTTTCAGAAATTTTATTAATATGTCTTTTTTAGTGTTGTAATACACTATTTCATAGTGTTTTTCTTATTTTCAAAATATTGATATAATTGCTCTATCTGAGAGCTATGATAGATGGTTCCATCATAACATCTTTCATTACAATTTGATAGATATTATATCAAATTTCATGACACTGATTTGTTGTTTGTTATGTAGAAATTGACACGAAACCTGCCTGTTTTATAAGATGATCACAATCCAACATACAAGAAATAAGTCTGAACGCCAAATACATAAGACAAGTCTCAAGCCTTACAACAACATATCAACATAATAATTAAACCTCATGATCTGTTTAGCACATTTTAACTTTGTCCTCTAGCCAAGCAATAGTTGAACCAATAGCATCTTCCATACGCTCAATTTCATCAGATGGTCTCCAAACTGCTGCATCACTAACCTTCACTACGTCTATCCAAACTTTAACTGCATTAGACCCTAAGCGTACAAAGTGTGTCTTTTGTTCAGGGTCGTTTGAAGCCCAACGTCCTTCTGCAACAACCAGCTTCCCTTCGGTAATGTCCAACAACATGCACTTCTTATTCTCCTTGGAAACAACTTTCTTGTTATGCTACCATGTTTACAAAATAACCCAACAGTCAGAAGATTAACCTTCAGAAACTGCTTATCAGATCCAAAATAAAAAAAAAACATGAGATTACTGCAGGTTAGGTTGTAAAGCTGGTAAGGTTTCCTTTATATGAAACGTTGGACATATAGCATCCTCAATTGGAGATTCAACAACATTTTCTCCAGACTTTGGACCTGATGTGGATTTAGAACCTGATGCTTTATCAGTTGCTGCAGAATACTGATGAGGAGATATGGGAACACTCATCTCCGTGGAATTTTCAAAAACAACTTTATGGGCAGGCCATGATACAAAAGCCATCAAACAGTCGTCAAGGTATGACGTTTCCATGGTAGGCCTCCATATAAATGTTTCTGGTTGAAGCACAACATCCACAAACACTTAAACTGCTTTTGGTCCGAGAGGAAGTCCATTAACCAATGCACTTGGTTCTCGTGTCAGCCAACGACCTTCAGCAACAATCACTCCATCCGTAGACAAATCAAGGAGTTTGAATTTGTTCACAGAATTTCCTCTTAGACCCTGCAAGAACAGATTCAGGAAAAATATGAATCAGAAAATTGATCATGTGCAAATTAAATACTCAATATGTTTTTAATACTGAATTATACCAAAGGCGCAATGTCTTATACTTGGATGTATTTGTCTAAGAGAACACACTTAGAGGCAGACCATGCATTCATCTGTCCGACAGCTGAATCAATTGTAAACATGTTAGTTGCAGGTCTCCAAAGGAATGCATCTGGTTTTGTAGCAGATTCAACCAATACTTTAAGATCCAAAGGGCCTAGGCAAGCGTCATTCACCAATTCATCAGGATCAGAAGAAATAACTTGACCCTCACCAATATTTTCATCATTGTCGGTCCAATCAACCAACACACATTTAGGGTGTTGTTTTTTGTTCACACTCTACAAAATATTGATTAGATAGATGTTAGAAATCTTAAACTAGACAAGAGATGATTACTTATCTGATCTTAAAACTTACTCTCATAGCTGAATTTTCCCCTATCTTAGGTTCTTGTTTCTGTAGATTAAAGAAAGTCATGATCTATATAACAAATCAACAAATTAAGTGTATATATTAAGAATTGTTGTAATATATACCTGCTTTTTCAAAACTATAACTTTATTTTGCAACTCATTCAATTGTTTCACTAATTGAACTTGTTTCTCCTGCATGTCAGTCATACACTTTGTCCTCACTTGGAAACAAGCTAATTTGGTCTTACTCATGCCTCTTCCCATCGCCCTTAGACAACCAGGATTTTCATGCCCTAAAAGTTGGGTAAGATGATCTTCTTTAGGATTTGTGGTAGTTGTTGGAGCATCAGTACCAACCAGTTCAGTTGCCTTTTGCTGCAAAAAAATTAACATCGTGTTGGATGGTGTAATGTAATGTAAATAAAAACAAATTATGCTTGGCTTGTAACTTACAATTTTTCAGCAGCATTCATATTCACTGGCGCACCATCCTTTTTGGTACGCGACTTGACCCAAACCTTTCGTCTTGTCGTTGTAGATGGATCCCCAGATTCTATTTTCTGATGCAAAAAGTAACAAATCATTCACAATATTATAGTATACTAACCACTAGCAAGTAACAAATCATTCACAATATTATAGGTACTTACCATTTCTTCAACTAGTCTGACCATTCCTTTACGGCTAGTAGTGTGAGGAATTTGTTTCCTCCTTCGTTCCTTATATTGATCACTCACAACCTAACAACTAAAAATGTTAATAATCAACAATCCAACAAAATAACTTACTTAAATCAGAGTCATTACCTTAAAGGCTGGACTAGTTTTGAGCTTGACATATTTACGTCATTCAGTTGGAGAAATATTATTCGGACGCAATTTCATCCTTTGTTGGTTATTTGTAGCATTATTAACATCCTTGACTACCCGTGCTTTGAATGCCCTCCATAAACCTCTCATATGCTTCATCAGAGCATGCTTTTGAAACTCTTCATCAATTTCAAACCTTGCCTGCATTCAAAAGCCAAGAGAATAGTTTTAATTTCTGGACTAAGTGTAAAGTAAACATTGCCAGCTGAATTCAAAAGCTAAGTGTATAGAAAATTTCACCTGAATAGATCTCCACAGAACTGTTTTAATTTCTGGACTAACTTGTTTCCAATTATCAATTGTTATAGAAACATGTTTCCGTACCAACGAACCTATGTAAGAGGACAACTTAACAGACCCCGAACCATAATGATCTCCCATGAGAGTGTAATCTACCCGTTCACGAACATTTGGGTCTTTGGCAATGTTTTTCATCCTTGTTGGTCCTCGCTTACGCTTAGTCGGACGCTCAGGTTCTTCAGTTAACTCAATTTCCCCTACAGGCTCATCCTCATTGAGGTTCCCTGGTTCCTCTACTGCTTAGTCTGTGGCTCCTCTAGTAAAGACTTTTCTACTGCTATAGTCTCTGGCTCCACAGTATGCACATATTCTACCTCATCATTCGCTTGCACAGCCTTCTTTTTAGGTGCACTCTTTTTCTTTGGACGGCCCATCTTAAGTCACCTACATAACAAAGAAAGTGATTAGAAAACATAAAAAAAACTTAAATAACAAATGATCAAGAAACTACATTTAACACACATATATCCCTTCACAATCAATTCTAGAAATTTCAGCTTCATCCATGTCAATATCCATGTCAACATTTGATGGCAATGGACCAATATTGTCTTCTGCATCTTCTCCACTATATCTTCTTGAAGGACCACTCATAACAACATTCCAGTTTAATCGATTTTAGGTTCCCGCTTATGAATTTTCTATCATAGCGTTTATTAAATGCTATAACATAATAACAAATCTTATGTACCATCTTTCATAGCAGTTACAAAAAATGAGCTATTGTGGTATGCTATGAATGTGGATATTTCTTGTAGTGTTACATTACAGAGAAAAGGACTAGGAGGTTACAGAGAGAGAAAACTAGAGTGGGTGGGAGAGACTTTTGTCTTCTTCATTGTTCTTGGTCTTTCTTGGGGTCTGATTCTTTGTAAGGTGAGAGACGTGAGCTTGGGGTGAGTTTGTTCAAGTTGTAATTGCTACTCTGATACTCCTTGTGAACCGGTTTCAGGTTCACCAAGACGTACCAGGATCACATTGATCCTGGGAA
>NC_025700.1:15035860-15043534 GCF_000633955.1 Camelina sativa
TTGTCTTCTTCATTGTTCTTGGTCTTTCTTGGGGTCTGATTCTTTGTAAGGTGAGAGACGTGAGCTTGGGGTGAGTTTGTTCAAGTTGTAATTGCTACTCTGATACTCCTTGTGAACCGGTTTCAGGTTCACCGAGACGTATCAGGATCACATCGATCCTGGGAACTCGTACATCCTCGTGTCCCTTTTACTTTCTTGCACTACAAACTTACAAACCTGCAAAACATAAAAACAGAGCACAAGGAAACACAAACTTGTTAGTCTTGGTAGTTTCACGGTTGAGCACTCAAGGAAATTCCCAACAGTGGTATCAGAGCCAAGTTAGAGCGTTTTAACCGGAGAAAGAGTATATCTACAAAAAGCTCTACAAGTATGAGGAAGTTATTGTTCTAAGACTCAGAAAGGTCCAACCTTTAAGGTACATTTCTTCACCAAGTTCGGTTTTTTATGTATCTGGGTTATTTCTGAAGTAGATACAGAAACAGAGTCAGAAAGTTAAAGTCTTGTTGATAGTCTTGGTTGTGTGGTTGGTGTTTTGAGAGTTTTGCTGAGACAGTTTGTTTGTTTTGTTCTTTTGTGTGTTGGGTTTTGTGGTGTGAGCCTCGGGTTCTGAAGAGGTCTCCGTAATTGAAACTACACAAGGAAGATTTGACGTGGAGAAGTTAGATGGAGAGGGTGACTTTGCTTTGTGGAAACACAAGATGTGCGCTCAGCTGGAAATCTTGGGCCTTGAGTCGATACTACAACCACCAACAACAGAAAGTGCTGAAGCAAAGGATGGTGAAGACTCAGAAGGGGCAGCAAAGTCAGATCCTAAATGCCTAGATAAAGACATGAGGGTAAGGAACCTCTTGAGTCACAGTCTAGGAGATATGGTGCTTAGAAAAGTCATGAAGGAACCAACCGCATATGCTATGTGGATGGCTCTAGAGAACAACTATCAGGATAAGACATTACCACACCGATTCTATCTTAAGCAAAGGTTCTTCAGCTTCAAGATGGAGGAGGAAAAGAACCTTGACAAGAATCTAGATACCTTCAATAAGCTCATATCAGACTTATCTAGCCTAAACGTGGATATGAGTGAGGAAGACAGGGCTACAATCCTCATGAACAATTTGCCTAAGAGGTTTGACAACCTCGTACACACCTTGAATTATAGCAGCAAAGACAAGGACTTTGTTACTCCCAAGGAGATTATCACGTCAGCATATTCTATCGAATTGGAGCTGAAAGATAAGGGGGTACTAAAGAAGCCTGTAAAGGAAGGACTGGTTGTACAAACAAGAGGCAGAACTGAAAAGAAGACTCAGCCAAAGGGTAAAGTAGACTCAAGGGGCAAGTCGAAGACCAAGAAAAGGACTTGCTGGATTTGTGGTAGTGAATATCACTTTAAGAAAGACTGTCCGAAGAAGAACCAAGCGAGCACAAGTCAGAAGGGTGAAGCAGGTATTGCAAAAGCTCAAGGTGTTGAACTATTGATGTTGACAGTTTCAGAATAACAACCAAAGGATGCTTGGATCTTGGATTATGGATGTTCTTACCACATAACATTCAAAAGAGATATGATGTTTGATGTAGAAGAGGTAAATGGAGGAAGGATTCTGATGGGAAATGACACATTCTGTGAAATCACAGCAATCGGAAAAGTTTAAATTGTGAACTACAATGGGACTGAAGTAGTGTTGTCTCAAGTCACATGCTCACCTACAGCAAGAAGAAATCTAATATCTTTAGGACAGTTGGAATCAAACGGATGTTGGTTCAAGTCTAAACATTTTTGACTACAAGTGTTTAAAGGAAACAGAGAAGCTCTCGCAGGAAACGATAGAGACACTCTATACTTCCTAGAGGGAAAGGCAGAGCTTGAGCAGGTAAATGTGGCTGAAAGAACAATGAACACAACTGCTTTATGGCATAGCAGACTAGGCCATACAAGTGAAATGGTGTTAAAATTGTTAGTCAAGAAGGAACTACTCAAAGAAAGTGAGATAGCAGAATTGGGGCAGTGTGAAGACTGCATTTTGGGAAAATCTCACAGATTATCATTCAAAACTGGTAAATATACGTCGAGTGAAACACTTGAGTATGTGCATTCTGACCTTTTGGGGTCTCCGAATTTGACACCAAGTTTGGCAAAGTGCCAATACTACAAATCGTTTGTAGACGATTTCTCTAGAAAGGCAAGGATTTGTTGAATGGCTTGCTCTAGTTGAAAATCAAAGTGAAAAGAAGCTGAAAGCTCTAAGGACAGACAATGGTCTGGAGTAATGCAATAAAATCTTTGATGACTACTGTAAGGAGAAGGGGATACTAAGGCACAAAACTTGTCCTTATACCTCACAACAAAATGGGGTGGCAGAGAGTTTAAATCGGACAGTGCTTGAGAAGGTGAGAAGCTTACTGAGTGAAACTGGATTAAGAGAACCATTATGGGCAGAAGCTTCGTCTATAGTCGTGTATGTGATGAACAAGACTCCATCCACTCCATTAAACTTTCAGATTCTTGAAGAGGTTTGGACAGGAAGGAAACCGGAGTATGATCACTTAAGAAGGTTTGGCTGCTTGGTTTACTATCATTGTGATCAAGGTAAATTAAAACCAAGAGCCAAGAAGGGGGTGTTCATGGGGTATCCACAAGGACAGAAAGTACATTGTCAGTCGAGATGTAACGTTTTGTGAAGATATTCTGTACAAGGATATCGGTAAATTGCTTGAAAGTGAAGAGGCGATATATGGGAAACGTGGGAAACAAGTGACATTTATTTTACCCAGTGAAGTTGCAAGAGGAGAGGCTTCTGGATCCACAAATGAAGAAATCAAAGAAGGTGGAGCTCCAATAGAAGAAGGTGGAGCTACCTTGGAAAGTTGATCCCAAGGAGAGTTAGAAGAAGAGTCTGACATGAGTGGTGATTCGCTCAGAAGTTACCAACTCGCAAAAGATAGGGAACGAAGAGTAAACATCAAACCACCAAGCAGGTTTGATGATGGTGATGTTGCTGCATTTGCATTCACCATGTCTCAGCTTGTAAACGCTGGAGAACCTAGAACCTATGAGGAAGCTCTAAGCTGTAAAGAAAGACTGAATTGGATTGCTGCAATAAAGGAGGAGATGGACTCACATCGGAAAAGTCAAACATGGAAATATGTAGACAAGAAAGAAGGTATGAGAACCATTGGTTGTAAGTGGATTTTCAAGCTTAAACCAGGGATACCAGGAGTGGAAGAACCGAGATACAAAGCCCGTTGGTAGCTAAAGAATTTTCTCAGATTGAAGGGGTAGACTATCATGAAGTGTTTGCGTCAGTGGTTAAACATATCACAATTAGGCTGGTGTTGTCGATGGTGGTGTACAGAGACTTTGAACTAGTTCAAACGCCTATGGGGGAGAATTTAAGCTGTCTGGTACGAAACCAGAAGATAAAGAAGAAGCAGAGGCAGAGATGAGAAGCTTACCTTATGCGAGTGCTGTAGGGAGTCTCATGTACTCCATGGTTGGAACACGTCCGGATATAGCATATGCAGTGGGTCTGGTGAGTCGATTCATGAGCTCTCCTTGCAAACAACATTGGGAAGCAATTAAATGGGTGTTGCGGTACATAAAGCACACAACAGATTTCAAGCTCACATTCTCATGTGATAGTGACTATGAAGCAGACCTAGATAAAAGAAGATCAATTACCGGTTATGTATTTCAGGTTGGTGGAAATACGGTAAGCTGGAGATCCGGTCTTCAACAAGTGGTAGCCCAATCGACGACGGAATCAGAGTATATGGCACTCTCTGAAGCTGCCAAAGAAGCTTTGTGGCTGATGAGAATTGTGAGTGAGCTGGGTATTTCGCAGAAGCAAGTTAAAATCTTCAGTGATTCCCAAAGCACCATTTGTTTGGCCAAGAACATTGTACATCATGAACGCACAAAGCACATCTAGGTGTGATACCACTTCATACGAGTTGAAATTGAGAAGGGTACTGAAACACCCCCGAACTGTTCTAGAACTAAGAACGAATCGGACGCGTTACTTGTGATACCCGTAGACGATCCAACCGAGGTTATTAGAACGAATCCAATACCTTAGTCAGTCCATCAGCGGGTATCGTTCCTCTCGAACACGATCTAAGGCTTTTCAACCCGTACCATGTCCAGGAGTTGTGTTAGTCCAGACAAGACTAATATCGAGTAGAACACAAGGCTTTTAATAAAAATCTCATTTTTATTAATTTAAATTGTTGAAAATACTTACAAAGGATTGGGATCCCAGAGCCTAAGGCCCAAATCGAGTCAATAACAATAAATCTATTTTTACAAATATATCTTTACAAAGGCAACAAACTCTACACCGGTGTCCAGCGTCCGTGCTTTCCCAAAAGGTCTCCCAACTATGGTTACCTGAAAAAAAACAAAGGTAAAATCTTGAGAAATATAAGATTACTCAGTGAGTCCGAGATCTAACCAAACAACAACCCCCAAACAACAATCAAGAACACAACACACAATCAAGCTTAAACAAGCAATCATACTCAATACAGAGTATTCACAATGGAAGCTAACTAACATAAACAAAATGGCACCACAACCATCACACTACTCACTACAAAACATAAAGGCCTTTACTACTAATAATGCGATTCTGATTTCCCACAAGGCAATGTCTTCCGACCCTTAGACACAAAGGCTAGAACGATCACATCCCTTTCCCAAAAACGGTGTACAAGGGACCTATTCCCTTACGGCAAAATTTACTACTTCGTCAAGTAGTGCCTGGTGGTAGCGAACCGCTCCGAGCCGCTGGGACAATCACGAACTCGCCACACACTAGCCATATAAATGACTAGAACCACACTACTTACTACGAGCCTGACATACAGTCAGTAATACTCGCAACAAGATCTACTAACACACAAGTCAGTCAAGCAACAACAAGACTAACTAAAAACAATCAATCAATCAAACAATCAAACAAATCAAACAATCAAATAATCAACATGATGCAATTAAACAACAACACACACAACGCCCGGTTATCATGCCAATAAATACCGATTATTGACCATGATCAACCAAGCAGCATAACGGCTATACCAACGATAGCCTAACCTCGTAAAATTGCAAAAGCAATTTCACAACTTCAAATAGATTTTGAAACTATACCAAGTATAGTTCCTAAACCTCACACACACTTCACAAAAAGAAAATAGATCAAGCGAGGATGCTAGATCTAACCCAACCAAACATATAGATCTAACATAGAACGCAAATCTAACTATCATACACAAATATAAACATGCAACCTCCATCCTAAACTCATACAAAAAATAGATCCTAGTCATGTGCTACTACACATGCTTCGGTACTCACCTTGGCCTTAAGGTCGAGAAAACAACATTCTTTCCTTGCCCGCCTATTGATCTCGATCCGACTAGCTTTCTCCAAGGATGGATCTAAGATTCGGACCAAACCAAAAACTTAGAAAAATATTCTAAAAAGAATAAGACACTAAGGGCAGGACTTACTTACCGGAAACTCGACCCTGACTCTCGACTCGACCAACTTCTACCTGACTCGCCTCCACAAGCTTCTCGATCTAACTAACTATCTAAGGTGGGATTTAGGTGGGAAGCTAAAGAACTAAAGCTAGGATTTCATGGCTTATATATATATGGAGAGGAGTCTTAGCTCTTAAGCTAAGGCAAGCACGAGGTGGCGGATAAGCATTATCTTTATCCTCTTCCATTCTTATCCAAACTCAAGCTTGCGCCAACTTACACTGAACACACGCCATCCCCATCCAAAAGTGTGCCATCTCGTGGTCTACACACTCGAAGTTGGTGACACAGCTACTTACACCACAAGCACCTCTACGACAAAGTAGCTTTGTGGCCAAAACTGAACTAAGAGTTTTCCGACCGATTTTTACATCTAAACTCATGTAATGTGGCTTTTCCTCAACCACTTACTAACCTTGTTGTGTCCGTATCCAAACCCGTTCGAACATCGCTTGCTTGTCTCGGCCATAACAGCTCCTTCACATAAAACTAGTTTTCTCGGTACAATTGATCTTTCCTTCGACCAAATTGTTTAACCCTTGATAGCCAACTTAATAATCTTTAGTAAACACTCAATCATGTCCTTTGACCGAATGCATATCATCTTCCCATAGCCTTACTGCCCAATGCCACTGATAACCGGTCCTTCTCTTCTTGATACTTGCCGGTAGCCGATAAAAATCTTTAAATTGCTCATGGTTTGATAGAAAAATCAATTCAACCATTTTTCTTCGATCAATCCTTCAAATGAGGCTTGGTTCACTATTGGATCCATCGAATTTTTCTTTTCGAAAAGTTTTTCAAGTCTCGGTCGCACGTCCACGTTCGCGGCCTTCCGTCTGTATACTAAGTCAAAGTCAGGGGTATTACAGGTACGCTGAAAATTTCGAAGATCAACACAAAAGAGAATCCGGCCGATTTATTGACTAAATCGATACCGGTGAAGAAATTTGAGGAGGGTCTGAGTAACTTGAAGGTGCTTCGGCACTGATTCATAGCTCGGTAAAGAGCTAGGGTTCCAGCGGTGAAGGCGGAACAGTGGTTTCCGGTGGTGAAATCGGAAATGAGAAGAGGGTCGACTCTTCGGTTGGTCTGTCTGAGCAAATCAAGGTGGAGATTGTCGTTTTGGTGATTTGGATTAGACAGGTGGGCTTATGCTAAAGGTTTGGGCCGGTAAATGATGAATAGGCCTAGCTTGGTCTGCTAAGGATAAAGCTTGGGCGACAAACGACAAGGACGCTGTCGAGTTGGTTGGTATCACGCCTGTTGTGTGTACCATACAGATTTGGCTTGTATCACCCTACAAGCCGACGACAGAGTGCTATTAAAGGAGAGAGGAGCAGAGGGAACAAGATAGATAAGCATCTGACGTTACATTACATAGAAAAGGACTAGGAGGTTAGAGAGAGAGAGAGAAACGTAGAGTGTGTGGGAGAGACTTTTGTCTTCTTCATTGTTCTTGGTCTTTCTTGGGGTTTGATTCTTTGTAAGGTGAGAGACGGGAGCTTGGGATGAGTTTGTTCAAGTTGTAATTACTACTCTAATATTCCTTGTGAACCGGTTTCAGCTTCACCGAGACGTACGAGGATCACATCGATCCTAGGAATTCGTACATCCTCGTGTCCCTTTTACTTTCTTGCACTACAAACTTACAAACCTGCAAAACATAAAAACAGAACACAAGGAAACACAAACCTGTTAGTCTTACTTGATAGTTTCACGATTGAACACTCAAGAAATTCCCAACAGCAAGGAACACTATATTACACGGCCATCATCAGGCAAAGCAAGTGCTGTGGTAAGAAGTGAGTAACCGGTGAAAACACACCGAGCTCAAGAGTGCTTTTATTAAAGACGTAAAATTTTATAAAAATTCAACAACTATTAACGATTTTAACAAAACATACAAACTATTATTAAAAGGAAAAAACCCGTTATATTTTGGACGGTAGCTTTTTCGAAGTTCCGTGAGGAATACATGCTCTCTTGAGTACGCGCTGACGTTTCCATGATGTACTTTGAGGATCACGACCAAACGAAACATACATATTAATTACTATATATCAAAGATCCTGGAAATCATAACTCTCGGGAAAGGAAAAAAAAAAAAAAAAAAAAAAAAAAAAA
>NC_025700.1:15043579-15069065 GCF_000633955.1 Camelina sativa
GAAAAAAAAAAAAAAAAAAAAAATCAAAGATCCTGTTTTAACCAGACAAAACCAAATGTTACTCATTATCAACAAAACTTATAATTCCAACGTGAAACTTTTTACCTGCTTCAGAGCTTCGCTCTTGAGAATCCTTTTGGCAGGTATTTCATTGGCCATGATGTCTCTGTGGTTGTGCGAAATGCTCGAGATGTGACAGATGTCTTTGTTATAAGTATGAAGTCATGTACACTTGGTCATCAGTATATAGTGGTTTTCTAGTCAAATTAGTTGAGCTACTGAGACTTTCTCAAACGGGAGGTTCATAGAGGGGTTGTTAGTGTTTTGGGAAAAAAAAAAATCAGAAGAAAAAAAAAAGATAAGAGAGCCTCTTATATAGTATACCCAATTTGATCTAAGAAGCTATACGTGTCGCCGTTCTATTAGACAAACAAATAATAGAAAAAAGAAACAAAATTTAGGTCGATCTAATTTTATTTCTTTTCCTCTCTCTCTTTCTCTCGCCATCGAAGTCTCGAAACGGTGATTTATGTTTGGAGTCGACTCAATCTGAAGAAATTGAATCAATTGGAATCAGAGGGTAAGTTTCTCAGTACAATAGACTGTAATCCCGATTAGTGTTTTATGATTAGGGTTTATTTGATTTAGGATCACAATTTAGGGTTAATTGATGTTTGTTGGAAAATTTGGGCTCTTGGTGTGGATGTGTTCCGATATGATCCATATTTTTGGTAGAAGTTGTCTTTTTAATGTTCGATTAGGAGGAAGCAGAAAAGATTTGGGTGTTTATGTGTTCTTCCAATTTAAAGTGATGACCATGATTGATAAGTGATGTTTTAAACCGATGTGGGTATTTTTTTTGTGGTTGATCCAAAGGTGCAATTTAATTCAAGGTAAGGGCATGCTATGAATCTCACTCAATGCCAATTTTTTAGTGAAAACCTGTTGTCTTTGTGTATACATGTGTTGCCATATTTTCGAGAATTGTTTTTAAGTACAACATTTTCTGATTCTTAGTTGGTGTTGGCAATGCAATGTCATCTACAAAGACACGCAGAGTTAGCAATCATTCTACAAAGCCTGTAAATTATAACACTAGTCTTTTCCTTTTTGTTCTATTTAGGAACTTTGTTGACATGCTTTCTATTAAGGAGTTGATGCTAAGAGGATCCCTTCTAGTCTCATGTCTAGCCCACATTGTGGTACAATTAAACCTCTATAAACTAATACTCGGTAAATTAATACTCTCTCTAAATTAATAAATTTCTTCAGTCCCAAGTTGGAACCAGTGTAATTTTGGACATAATTCGATAATATAATAAAATAATATTTTTTTTAAAATCCTTTGTAAATATATGGTCCCAACAATATTATATATTAATAATTATATAAAATTATCAAAATATATGTATATATATGAACATTAATTTTTGGTAGACCTCATTTCTAATATTTCTACTATATCAAAAACTTTTAGTTTTCTCTTCAAAACATGAGAATTATTATTTTCCTTCTAACTGATTATATAAAAATATTTTTTATAACAACTAAATCTTAGTTTTTTTTTAATTACCAAATATGGATAATGTCTTTATAAATTAATAATTATTAATTTATCGATGAAATAAAACCTCTATAAATTAATAAATTTCTGCAGTCCCAACATTATTAATTTATAAAGACCAAATATGGATAATGTCTCTATAAATTAATAATTATTAATTTATTGATGAAATAAAACTTCTATAAATTAATAAATTTCTGCAGTCCCAACATTATTAATTTATAGAGGTTTTACTGTACATGTGTATATTTACATCTACCTGTTTGCTATTTGTTAGCTCATAATGTTTTTTTTTTAAATTTCAATGGCAGCAAATTAAACTGCATTTACCAAATCAGGCAGGGCTCTTGTGATTTTTGGGACCACAAAGGCAACTGACTTTGCCATGTCGCGGTTAACTGAAGAGTGTTTGATGTTTACCTGGCCAAAGGTTATCTGAGGTCGGCTTTTTCTTCTCTTCTCAAAGTAGATTAAGAACATATCTTTTTGGTGTCCTTCCTAATCTTTATAACTTTTTTTTCTTCACCAATTGTAGATACAAGCCAAGGAGATTGACATCCTCAAGCGTATAAACCAACAAGGAACCAAAGGAAAAAATCCTTTGTCTTAACAACAGCACAAAAGAACACTTTTCGGTTTTGGTTTAGTGTTTGGAATGTAGCTGATGTAATCCCATTTGTGTCATTTAGGTGGCAACAATATTTACAAAATAAGAGACTCATAATTATATACTACCATTGGAGGATAGAATTTAATTAAGAGATCAAGGGTTCTTAGAATTTAAAACACTACACAATTAATTCATAAAAAAATCAAACAGTGTTTATGAACCTCCAAATTTGAGCCTCACATTGGCCTTGCTCTAAGATATATTACTAGGGGCTCTTACTTCTATTGGGCCTAATATTGAAAATCAAAATGGGGTCCTACTCGATTTGACTAATAAAATATTAACTTATGAAGATTTTTTTTTTCATTTTCATAGTTTTTAAAAAAATTTATTAAAAATACGATACTTTTATTATAATTCATATTTCTAAGAAATTTTCTTAATTTATAATCATGACTATCATAATAGAATGGATGCTAAAAATTTACAAGATTATTCATGCGAAAATGACAAATGTTCATAGATATATATACTTAATGAATTTGATATGTTATTTAAGTAAATGATATTTTCAATTAGATCAATATGCATTTTATAGATTGGAATTCTAATAACACAATCTGGTTACCATTTTTATTTTCATTATTTAGAATTTCTAACTTTTAGCCTAGACCGAATTTTGAACCGAACCAAAATTTAAATAAAACTATATTAACATTGTCGTAAATTAATCAAAAATTCAAAGACGTTATTATGATAAAATTATTTGTTTATGTAAAGGTGAGATCTACAGTCCTTTTTCTTTTAGGATTAATAATTAATAGTATAATTTATTTAATTATGGTATTATAGTAATTAATTGTATAATTTTCTTCATTTTTTCTTATAGAATTAGTAATTTAAAATTAGAATTAGTATTATCTCATATATACATATATGAACTATATTTTTATATTTATTAAATTTTTTAAATTTTTAAGTTCTTATAATGTACATATATTTTAAAACATAATTTTTGTGTAACACATGGTAAAATCTTAAATTGTATAAATTGACATGTGTAGCGATAACATGAGTTACTAACTTTGAAAATCAACATTTATATAATAACATAATACTGAATACGCTATCAAATCATTCACCGATTGAAATACTTAAGAAAATTACATTAATTTCTTATTTTGATTATCTTATTTTTTATATTATGTTAAACACTAATTTTAACACATTAACCCTTTTTGTAATTTAATCACTTTTCTGTATAAATTTCTTTTTACTATATGACTATAATAAATAATAATTACAATTAAATTATAAATATTTTCCTTATCAATTGCACATATTTTACTATTGATATTAGTATTAGTAATTTAACTGATAACTTTTCTATTTGAATTAGTGATATAATAGATTACTTTTGGTTTTATATACTTTCAAAAATAATAATTGTAATCTTTTTATTTTTAGAATTTTTAATTTTCCTATTATTATTAAATAATTTTTTTCACACATGTCAGAATATTATTGATATACTTAATATATGTCGCGATTATATGAATTAGTAACTTGGAAATTAAGGTTTATATAATAGGATTAACATTAGTAGTTGGGATTTGATTTCATCCTTCTACCAAATTAACATTTTTTTACTGGTTTAGTGGTTTATAAACATTTTTATTTCCATGTAAAATTGTAAATACCTAATTTGTAAAAAATGTTTGTTTTTATTTTGGATATTTAATATAAATATTTAATAGGGCCAAAGACTTTTTTAAAACAAATATCTAAAAACCGTGACTTCTTCTCCTTTCTCTCTTCCTTGAAATTTCCTTAAACGACGATCCCTTGCCCAGCGCACAAGTTTCAATCGTCTTCCCTCAACCCATAGTCTCTTCCTTTATCCCTTTTCTTTTCTCCCGACAAAACAGATTCAATTTCAGAATTCAAAATTCAAGATTTCATCTAAAGTTTGGAGATTTCTCTTGAGATTATGGTGAAATCGGCGGCGGCAGACGACGGTGGCGGTGGTGGTGGGTCTTCTTCAGTTGCGCCGTTCTTGAGAAAATGTTACGAGATGGTTGATGATTCTTCTACTGATTCTATAATCTCGTGGAGTACAAGTGCTGATAATAGCTTCGTTATCTTGGACACGACCGTCTTCTCTGTTCAACTCTTGCCTAAGTACTTTAAACACAGCAATTTCTCTAGCTTTATCCGTCAACTCAATATCTATGTTAGTGTCTTTCTCCTCTCACTCTTCAATCTTTATTTTACAATTTGGCTCTTTTCAATACTGATGTGATTACTTGCTGTTGTTGTGTTGAGCAAAGTTTCAGTTTTTTTGTTATCCTCTGCTTCTATAACGTGTGGATAGGTTTTAGTAGAGCAAGTTGATTTTTAGAGAGTGTCAATCTCATGGTTAGATGATGAATTGGGTATAAGAAGCATGATGAAAGATGTTTTTGTTCTAGTACTAGTCATTATCTTGAAGACTCTATGTAGTGTTATTTGGTTAAATGTGTGACTGATTCTTGGAAGTGGGGGTTTTTGTTTTCCAGGGTTTTAAAAAAGTTGATGCAGATCGTTGGGAGTTTGCGAATGACGGGTTTGTGAAAGGTCAAAAGGATTTACTGAAGAATGTTATCAGGAGGAAGAATGTTCAAAGTAACGAACAGAGCAAACAGGAGAGCAAAAGTACAACAGATGATGGTCAGGGAAAGCTTGAGAAGAGTGGATTGTGGAAGGAAGTTGATATTTTGAAAGGGGATAAGCAGGTGTTGGCGCAAGAGTTGATCAAAGTTAGGCAGTACCAGGAGATCACAGATACTAAGATGTTAAACTTAAAAGACAGAGTTCAAGGCATGGAAGAGAGTCAGCAGGAGATGCTTTCGTTTTTGGTAATGGTTATGAAGAATCCAAGTCTACTAGTCCAGTTGCTTCAGCCAAAGGAGAAAAACAGTTGGCGTAAGGCAGGGGAAGGTGCAACGATTGTTGAAGAAGTGACTGATGAAGGAGACTCAAACTCATATGGTCTTCCTTTAGTCACATACCAGCCACCATCAGACAACGGAGCATCGAAGTCAAGCTCGAACGACCTGAATGATTTCTTGAGAAACGCCGATATGATGAAGTTCTGCTTAGATGAAAACCACGTGCCATTGATCATACCTGATCTATACGATGATGGAGCATGGGAAAAGCTTTTGTTGCTGAGCCCTTCAAAGAAGAAGACAAAGAAGCAGCAGGAGAACAGTTTGAAGAAAGGGAAAAGATGACGATACATTGGAGGAGATGGAATCAGACAAGAGCCGGCTGCTCGAGCTGATATCAGAAGAGATGGAGAAATCAGATGACTTTGAATATGGACAGCTTACTCCAGAAAGGTCTAGGAATCTTGATATTATGACTGAGCAGATGAGCTTACTTGCTTCTAATGAATAGCTCCTGCACCTGCATTGCTGCAATGAACCAGAAGCTGGATTTTTGAACATATCAGCCTCAACCTTTTGTTATGTAACCTTTTGAAGTAGGCTCTCGGAATATTATTATTATTATCACCGGAGCAAATCCTCATAGATGCTTATAGCTTAAGGCGTCTTGCTACAAAAAATAACATGGTTGAGACTTTTTTGTTTTTGTTTTTTGGCAAATAATATAAAAATCTTTTAGATGAAAGACGACTTTACAAAAAACATTTTATAATTGAAACTCGATTTTTTTTTGGGTCATTGTTTAAGCGGTTAAAATCAAGACGTGTCAGAATATAATTGGCCTGCTTTGTCAGAGTCTCTTAATCGCGTTACGACGGATGTCAATCATCTAAACGCCGTTTTCCAAAACAGCGTTTTGTGTGTCTCGACGAGTACACAATCACCTATCCTTCCTCCTCTGTCTCTCTGGTTTTTTTCGGTTTCGTAAAAATCCAAAATTTTGTGTCTTTTTAGGTTTCTTTTAATTTTTTAATGTTTTAGCTTCGTTTCTTCATTGTGTTCTTCATCCTTGTATAATCCAAAAATGACGATTAGATCCTCCAGGAGGAACCTGTCATTTGAGATTCTCAGCCGAAGCAACTCCTTTGAGAATGGTGATGATGATGGTGGTGGTGATGATGATACACTTCAATCATCAATTCGCCGATCTAGCTCAGATCCGATTACCCGAAACGAAGCTGTTGAATCACCAAAACGAAAGAGATCGAAGAAGAAGACGAAGAAGAAGAAGAACAAAGTCGAGACTATTCCAGAGAATGGAGATTCTCATTCAACAACGATCGTGGAGGGTTCAAGTAATGATTTTGGAGAGACTACAACGATGTTTGAGAACAGATTGAGTTACTATGGTGGTGGCAGTGGTGGTAGTAGTAGTGGTGGTGGCTGCGTTGTGACGCTATTAGATGGGCAAACTGTACATCACAATGGGTTCAATTTTGGTGAGTTGAGACAGAGGAATGTTAATGGGAGTATTGATGGGAGTAACGATGAACGATGGAGTGATACTATGAGTAAGTTATATATGGAGGAGACTAGTGCGGAGCTAAGCTCTTCTTCTGAGAATCAACCGTTTCAAGAAGTGCAGCATCAGTTTCCAAGAAGTGAGATCAATGGGAATGTTGTGAGGAGGTTAGATACTGAAGCCTCTTTGGATTGGAAACAGCTTGTGGCGGATGATCCTGATTGTAAAGTTCCCAACTTTTGTATTTTCTCTATTTTAACTTGGTTTGCACTATATATTTTTCTGTATTATAATGTCTAGTATCTGTTTGTCTTCAGATCTTTCCGCTGAGACGAGGTCACCTATGGCTTACTTTGTGGAGGAAATTTATGGTGGGATATCATTGCGGAGCACAACGACTCCTGGGAATGATATTGAACGAGAAAGGATATATGATACGATCTTTCGCTTGCCTTGGCGATGTGAAGTGGTAAAACCGGCTATTCCCTTCTCTTATAGAATGAACATTCGTAGTTTAGCTAGGTGTGTTGGTTGTGTATCTCTGTTGATAAGTTTGTATGAGTGACAATGGGAATCCACCTGTTATGTAGTTGTGAAGGGGGCTACTTAAATTAGAGTTCAGTGTATATGTATATGTATGCTTCTGTTTTTGTGATTTACACAGAGGTTTTTCACATTGTAAAGAATTTTAATGCAGCTTATAGATACTGGCTTTTTTGTCTGCGTCAACTCATTTCTGTCATTGTTGACAGTCATGCCAATACGAGTCCTGCTGATATTATGGGATGCTTTTAAGAAAAGGTGAGTCATTTTTAGATTCTTCTTTGACATTAACACACTTAATATTGCTCTTAGACTTTGTCACCACATTGTGCATCTTGATGAAAGTGGAATATGCCTTGATCATACTTTTCTCTATTCACATGATTCTGCTTTTCCCGTTGTGAGGACGTAACTTTATGATATTTGTGGCAGGCAGTTCAGGAGGCCCTCTTCATCGGAGCTGTCTGATCTTGCTTGTTTTCTAGTTTTGGCTTCTGGTACCATTCTTCTCGGGAGAACAGGTGCAATACAAATCTCTTGACTTGCTTAAGCTTGTAATATATTTTATGTTTAATCTATGAAAACATCTGAAGTGGTACAAAGGGTTGCATAGGGCATTACTTAATCTGTTAATTGTTAGATGGATAATCTCAGCGCTTCTTTTGAAAGAATGGATTTGTCTTTTAATCGCATCAAAGTGATGAGAAAATGAATTTTCAAACGGTCCTCTTATGTGTTTCTTTTTTTTTGCTTATCATGACTCTTTTTTTACTTTTACGCAGATATCAGTCTTATTTACCACATGATTCGTGGTCAAAGTACTATAAAACTATATGTGGTTTATAATATCTTAGAGGTAATGTAAATAAACTCCCTTTTAGATTGTGTTTCCTGCTCTAAATTTTCTTGTCCATTTCACTTTTCTTCCTTGCATCTCTACATGATTTAGTTGGTAATATTTGTGCTTTCACTGCACACTTTTCCGTCCAGTTTTTACTTTCTACTAAACCAACTGGTATTGACATAAAAGTTGTGTTTCAGATATTTGATAGACTTTGTCAAAGTTTCTGTGGAGATGTATTTGGGGCCCTATTTAGTTCTGCAAAGGGAGTGGCGATTTCCCCTCCTGAGAAACTGAGATTTTCGACTTGGAGATTTGTTTCTGACCTAGCATTAACTATGGCTGCCTCAAATATCCTTACAATGTGATTGCTAGTTTAATTTCTGTTAGCTACTTCCAAATCTTTATATCTGTTGTCTCCTTAACTGTGTTCACTTCTCCATTCATTCGTTTTATTAGCTCAGGCAATTACGCTGTCAACGTGTATTGTTGCTCACAACAATGCCTTGTTGGCTCTCCTGGTGTCAAATAACTTCGCTGAAATCAAAAGCAGTGTCTTTAAGCGTTTCAGCAAGGACAACATTCATGGTCTAGTATATGCGGGTAAAGCTTTTACTCCATGCTCTTTTGTAGAATTTTATGTCTTGAATACTATGTCTCCAATTGCCCTGATTTAGTTCTTATAATTTTTGAATCACCTTTCAAGATGGGGTCTGATTGAGACTGTAATTGCAGCTATTACCTTTGGTTTCTGATTGGTATGTTCTGGTTTCCCTTTGCAATTTCTCTACCAGATTCAATAGAGAGATTCCACATAGCAGCCTTCTTGGTGTCTGTTTTGGCTCAAAATATTCTTGAATCTGAAGGTCCATGGTTTGGAAACTTTATCTACGTAAGTGTACATAGTTTCTGGTAGTTTTAATATTTTGTACATAGTTTCTGGTAGTTTTAAATTAACTTGGACTTCTGCAGAATGCTACGACGGTCTTCTTCTGTGAGATGATGATAGACATCATCAAGCATTCGTTTCTTGCCAAGTTCAATGACATCAAACCTATAGCGTACTCTGAGTTTCTTCAAGCTCTCTGCGAGCAGGTATGGATGATAGAGCATTTATAAAGTTCCATTGCTGCGTTGAGTATTCTATTTTCTTACGTCCACTTATCCTTGTCTTGTTTGTCAGACTCTAAATATTCGCCCGGAAGATAGAAAGACAAATCTCACCTTCGTTCCCCTTGCACCCGCTTGTGTGGTATATATTTCTCTTTCCCTTTGACATAAATAAATACACATTCTGACAAGTAAAAAGAAGAAGCGCGGAATGATATGAGTGTGTTTTGGGCCTCAGGTGATCCGGGTACTGACTCCAGTATACGCAGCACACTTGCCGTACAGTCCTCTCCCATGGAGAATGTTGTGGATGGTTATCTTATTTATCATAACATATATAATGCTGACAAGCCTCAAAGTTCTCATAGGCATGGGACTAAGGAAACATGCAACTTGGTACATTAATAGATGCCGAAGAAGAAACTCATCCCATCTACACAATGATTAGGCCCACTCTTCCTTAGAAAGAAAACACAACTTGGAGTGAAGAAACATCTCATCAGCGGATGAAAGTTTGAAACAAAAGGAGCAACCGTCGGATCCAATTTACAATTCTGTTTGGGATCATCTCTGTGATCTCATCATTACACATGGTCCCTTAATATAATTCCATGAAGCGATTTTGTTGTGGGTTTAGTCATATATATATGTGTACAAAAGAAAGAGAGACCTCATGGTACAATTTGATCACAAAGACAAATAGCCAAAATACACTTTTTTTGTACTCTTTCTTCTTCCTTTTTTGTTTTATTTCTTAAGACAATAAAAATAGTCATCACATTTTCAAAACTTTGTTCACATGACAAATATTTTGATTTTGAGGTTGTGAAATTTTTTAAACAAAAGAGAACCCAAAAAAAAGAAGAAAAAAACGTAATAAATAATTTTGTCACTGTGGAGAGACTCAAAAAGGACTTTGAATATTGAACAATCCCTAATTCTCTCTTTTACGATTTCTTCAGAGAATCTCTCATTTTAGACAATGTCGGTTACGGTAAGCAGTCTCGATTCCATCTTTGTGCGTTCTTTAGATTCGTCTTTGCTTTTGACCTTTTTCTTCTTCTTCTTCTTCGCTGATTTGAGATCTAAATTGGAGTGTTTCATGCGTTTGCTACTGAGAACTATAGATATCTCTTGCTAAGATTTTGTGGTTTTGATTATATGATGAAGTCTGAGATCTCTCTCTCTCTCTCTCTCTCTCTCTCTCTCTTTACTGTGTTGTGTTTGTGTTATGAACCAAACAAAAAAAAGAGGAAAAAAGTTCAACTTTTTTGAAATCTCTACACTTTTCCAGATCCTATTCCCCAGATGTTAATTGGAAAGTGTATTATTGATCTCCCTCCCGTTACATTGCAGGATGCTTTCATTGATTCGGATCAAACTCATCACAACATTCTTATGGATTCACAGTCAACTGTCTCCGGTGTAAGAAGAACACCAACATTTTGTTTCAATCTTCACTATGTTGTCATTGCCACAAAAGCTTCTTTGATTGATTTCAGTTTTTGTTTTGGGTACTTTTTTTGTTGTTTGGTTGGTGCAGGTGAAAACTGTCAAGATTAGTAATGTTTCACTTCTTGTAACTAAGAAAGATATCAAAGAGTTCTTTTCTTTCTCTGGTGACATTCAATTCGTCGAGATCCGAAGGTTCTGTAAACATCTTGTTATTTATCTCATTGTTTTTTTTTAAAAGATGACTCTTTGCCAATGTCTAATGTTTTCTTTAAATCACACAGTGAGACACAAGAATCTCAGGTTGCTTACGTTACTTTTAAGGATCCACAAGGTGCAGAAACTGCAATGCTCTTAACGGTATTATTTCTTATTCTACTTTTGCTTTTTCCCTTATGCATCATTTTGGAGGGGGGTATAATATATAATGTGTCTTATATTTCCTCCAGGGAGCTGTCATTGCAGATCATCGTGTTAGTATTACTCCTGCTGTGAACTACGAGCTGCCACCTGAAGCCCTTGCACTTGAATCGGTAGACAACTCTTTTGCTTCTTTATTGATTGGTTACTCTACGAGTTTTTTTTATAATCTTGTCTTTCTTCTTTGGTAGCAGGAACATTCGTTTAACGGTTTCTCTGTCAAGAAAGCTGAAGATGTGGTGAACATCATGGTGGGAAGGGGTTATGCTCTTGGAAAAGATGCCATGGAGAAAGCCAAAGCATTTGACGACAGACACAATTTGATCTCAAACGCTTCAGCTACCATTGCCTCTCTTGACGATAAGATGGGTCTGAGCGAGAAGCTAAGCATAGGTACAACTGTGGTGAATGAGAAGTTGAGAGATATCGACGAGCGTTATCAAGTGAGGGAGATTACCAAATCTGCTTTAGCAGCTGCTGAAGAGACAGCAATCAGCGCAAGAACGGCTTTAATGGCGAACCCTTATGTGTCAAGTGGAGCTTCGTGGTTTTCAAACGCGTTTGGTGCAGTGACAAAGGCGGTTAAAGAGAGAACTGAGAATGGAGGAGAAGGAAGAAAGGAGATCATCCAACTTGATCCTTCTTCACCTAAAGATCCTGCTGTTGTTCCTGTTAAGCTCGGCTGATGCAGATCTCAACGAATCAAGTTTTTCAATTTGCTTCTCAACTCAATTCTTTTGATAGGTTTGCTGTTCATAGATATATAAATGCTTTCATTTACTAAAGAAAAGATAAAAAAAAAAAAAGACATAAACCAGAAAAGGTGTTGTTACATTCAGACAGCATTTGCCCTCTCTCAAAAGAGATTATTAACATTCAAGAAAAAGAAAAGTAGCAAATGACCTGCAGGACAATTAGAAATTGGTCTCAGTTACTGAGTTGAAGAAACTTCTGAGCCATTGGATGCTTAGCATGCGAAAGCTCACTTGGTTTAAGAACTTCAACAATCTCACCATCAACAACAAGGCAAACGACATCAGCAACTTTCTGAATCTGCTTGATACTATGAGACACAATCACAGTCGTAATCCCTCTCTGCTTCTTCAGTCTCACTATAACATCCTCAATGTTCTCTGTCGAAATCGGATCCAAAGCGCTTGTTGGTTCATCCAACAACAACACCTCAGGCTCGTTGGCTAGAGTCCTTGCAAGTGCTACTCGTTGAGCTTGACCCACAGATAACTCTGCACCAGTCTTCTTAGCAAAAGAAGCATCAAGATCAGCAAGACTTAACAGCTTATAAACCTCTTTGTCATTTAACTTCTCCCCTCTCAAATTCGGACCATATCTCACATTATCCGCAACAGTCCCTGTGACCAAACCAGACATCAACAAAAACCTACGGAAACTATTAAACTAATCTAATTCCAAAATCTTGATATTACCTTGAAAGAGAACAGGAAGCTGGAAAAGCATTCCAACTCTACGACGAAGAGTGATGACATCAACCTTGGTTATATCTTCACCGTCCAAGAAAACAGTTGACTCCGGTGGTTCCCAAAGACGATTCAGAGATCTCAAAAAAGTTGACTTCCCACTTCCACTAGGTCCAATCACACCAACGATCATACCCCTTTTGGTATATCAATACTCACTCCTTTCAAGATCCGAGATCCATCATCGGCGACTCGGGTCAGATCATGTACACGAATCTTTGGTTCTTCTGAACCGGACGACACAACAACGTCCACAAGATGTTCTCGTAACCCATCGGACTCGTTAGACCAAAGTGATGGCATTATCGCCTTTAAAGTTTTCAACTCTGTTTGATCAAAAAAGACTTTTGTGTCCGTATGAGACGCACCACCACAACAGGTTCCAAAGAAGTCTATAGATGTAGACATTTTAATATTCTTTCACCACTCACATTATATGGCCTATCAAGACTTCTTGTTTTGTTTTAAAAAAAAAAAAAAACTCAACTTTAAGGAATCTTCTCAGGACTAAATCTTCAATTCAGATCTGCAATTTTATTTGCTTCAGCATATAGAAAGCTCAGGAGAACGCAAGTATTAAACTTTTAGTATCATTACGTAGTAGAGTCAAACCAGAGAAGACACACTTGAGACAAACTTGAAACTTTTCAAACTACAGTAAAAAGAGATGCGAATTAATAATGTGGCAGAGGAGGCGAAGAGATGTGAAGAAGTATATCAGGTGAGAGTGCTCTGCGATTTCTGCAGCAACAGGTTAGATCTCAAAATATCATTTGATGAAAATGGTAAAGTTATTCATTCATAAATCCGTTTACTTGGTTCTATCTCAAAGCAAAACTCACCAATACACAAAGTAGTAATCATTCAAGCACACAGTAAGCAGAGTCAACTACAATGAATAATATACATCATGAATCATTGGTTTCTACTCCCACTTGGAAGTTGAGAAATGAACCAGTTAATCATTTAAAAATAACTCAAACCACAAGATTGTATCATTCTGACATAACCACATAAACCCATTCGCCACATAACCATATATATGTATCTAGCAGCATGCATCTCTCTTAAAGATTCAGCTGCATATCTTATCCTTAATGGTGTTGTAGTTCACCTGGGACTGGAACTGGCTACACTCAAGAGGTACGGAGTTCATGAATGAATTGGATCAAGAATGGCTCATGAGTCATGAACTTCCATTCCCAAAGTCGATAATTTTGATGCCAAGTTAGACATGTGCGTCACATGATCTTTGATTGGTTGAGACCAGTCAAACTTTTTCGTAGTAAGCTCACTCATAAGGCTTCCTACAATATAATATCGTCAGGTCAGTCATATCCGACTAGAGAGCAATTTGTTATAGTGATGATGACGATAATATTACAGAACTGAGTTTGTGATGCTTCTAGGGATCTACTCTCAAAAACACGTTTTATACAATCGGAGGGATGCAATTGTAGATAGGGCAAAACACACTAGTAAATCATGTGCTCTTAACGTCTCTCACTCATTTCGTTGGATCCGATTGATTACACAAAAGATAGATATGGTGGAAGCGAGGCTGCAGAGTAGGAGGCGCAGAGATGATGTCACGGAGGAGAAGACGAGACTGCCCTGCAATTTTTGCGAATTGTCCAGCAACAGGTAACATTTTGTCGAACAAGAAATCTATTTTCTAGGGTTTTGTAGTTTCGTTGGAATTAGGTCTTATTAGGTAACATTGATTGGGATATGGCAATACCACAAACATACGATTCAGATGGTTTCTGGATTAAGGGATATTGTTGGATCTCGAAATCCGAATCCGAGAGAAAGTGCTGCAGCATGATTAGGATTGATACAGAGAATGCTTCAATACGGATAGGTTTCTGGATTAGGGTTTTTTTATGTATCCTCCGCCTTAACCTGTTCTTTCTTGTAGATATGGATGTGGTTCTGAAGAGGATCAAGAAGACAATGAAGCAGCAGAGGTATGTATATATCACTTCCATTGTATCTTATTTTTGTAACACAATTTATCATCAGATGGATTTCTATATATATATATATATATATATGCTTCTATATATCTATGTTCTTGGTTGCTTGCAGCTTCGGAAAGAAGTCATGAGATTACGAAACCTGCTCAGGTATGTATATATGCCTCGTTTACTACATTTCAGATTCCTTCAGGTTTCACATGAACTTTGAATGTTCTTCATTCATATATATATATATTTTATTTTTCAGGAGAATGAGTGGTTTAGACGACGATGTGAGTTACACTGAGCTGGAAGCACTTAAAAGTCGTCTCAAAGATGTCAGGGTCATTGTGGTGGACAAAATGGTGAGGAAACTTGTTCATTAAGGGGTGGTGTGGGAAGAATGAATTTACTTCCTTTTCTGTTATTGTAAAATGCTAGTGATTCTCAAAACCTATCTTGTATGACTATATATTTCAGAACAAGATAAAGCTAGAAGAAGATGAAAGGCTGCTCAAACAGGTAAAAAGTTAGCTTTCCCCTGCATTTAGTTACTTGACATAAATCGCAAACCCTATGATTCTTGCAGAAGAAGGAAGCAAAGGATGAGAATGATGGTGCAAGGAGAGGGGTTTCGTGGGGTACGGGGAGAGGGGTTTCGGCTCCCTCTAAGAACAGGTAATATCTTGAATCCTTTTATCTTTCAGACTCTGTGAGAGATCTTTTTTTACAATCTTACGTTATGATATCTTGCTTTTTGCTTTTTTCTTTTTATTATTAGACTCTCTCTTCTTCTTGCCTCAGAGATTGTGTATTTAAAAATGCATGCTCTTGTTTTTTTGCAGCTGAGAATGGAGAGGGAATTCGAGAGACGAAAATCGGAACCCTTGCATAGCAAGTTGGAGAGATTGTGGCTTTTCAACGAGTAATAATAATTACTCATTAGAGCATATTTACTACATCTTATTGCTCTGCAAATTAGAACTCTATGTTTTTTCAAATATTAGAGTTAATTTTTTGGATGTGTTTTTGTTTTAGTACGTTTTACAAACATAATTGTAAAACTAGTACAGTTACTATTCATAATTGGAAAAATAGAGTTTGTAACATAGAGATGTTGCGTAATAGAGAAAGAGGTGGGATAGAGGGAGCAGGAGAAAATTACAAAAATTGGGGTTTTGTATTTGAGATGTGAGTGATGATGCATCACACGATTCTCTCCCTCCCTCTCTCTATTATTTTTATTTTTATTTTATTTTTGTTTTTAAACATAACCCTAAATTCTAGTAATTAAAATACTAATTGTTGTAATTTTTTTTTTTTTAAAAATTTAGATACATAAAAATTTATGTTTTTTCTTTTATTATTTGATATGCATTTTGTTTGATAATTTTAAATATATTTCATATTTTTTTTATTTGTACAATTTAGTAGGTGTACAGATGTAATCTAACAATATTTGTGTACGGTTTAAACCATCCAGCATGTTAGATAGATTCAAACCATCCAGCAAATATTTATGTACGGTTTAAACCATTCAACATTTTGAATAGATTCACACCATCCAACAATATTTGTGTACGGTTTACACAATCTAGCATATTGGATAGATTCACACCGTCCATTAATATTTGTGTACGGTTTAAATCATACATCATGTTGGATAGATACACACCGTCAATATTTGAGTACGGTTAAAACCATCCAGCTTAATAAGATGTACGGATTTTAAATATATATAATATATTTAAAAATTATTAAACAAAATTCCTATCAAATTGTAAAGAAAAAAATCTATATTTTTTCTATCTAATAAACTTTCTAAAAAATGATTATATATAACAATTATTTGAAAAAAAAATAAAAAAATCGGAAGAAAATGGAAGTAATGGCATGAATGGTAAATATGCAGATTATTGAATGGCAAAAAAGAGAGTGGAAAAGCATGAAATATTGGTCAATGTGGGTTTCACTAATTATAAATAGTGAATGTACTAGTTTTCCAAATATGTTTGGAAAACGTACTAAAACTCCAAATAGCTCTTATTTTCTTTGGTCATCTTCACAGGAGAATGAATGTTAGAGAGATTGAGAGTATGGCTTCCTACGAGGACCTGTGCGGACTTGAAACTCAGATACTAGGTACTTTGAATGGTGTAAATAATCTAATGATGGGACCAGGAGGGGAAAATATGGGAAGGCAAGGCAAAGAGGTATAGATTTATCAATGTTTACCTCCGTATATATCCTTGAGAAACAGATTCGATTTCCTCCGTATCACAATGGAAAGGTATAAGGCATTTTTTACTTACACACAAAGAGGACACTTGCATTAGGCTGTGGAAGAGAAGATGAAGCCGCAGAATAGGAGAAAAGATGTGAAGAAGCAACAGGTGAGAGTGCTCTGCGATTTCTGCGGATCATCCAGCAGCAACAGGTAGTTCTCACAATAACATACATTTTCACGAACAACGGTTCTGTATTCTAGGGCTTTCTTGTGTTGAATTACTTCTTTCGTGCATTTTGATCTCTTTCCAGATATGAACAATGCCCACACAAAAAAGAAGATGAATCACTGGTTCGTTTACATATACACATACATCCTTTCAAAGTTATGAACCTTTTAGATTTTTCTCTGTTTTTTTACTCACATCATTGTTTTTACACCTAGTCTTCGGAGAGCGAACTCAAGAGATTATGGCTTTTGACCAGGTAAATATACATTAACTTGTCTCATTTCTTGTTTCCACGAATCGATGTTCATATTAGCTTTCCTTTTTATTCACTCCTAGGAGAATGACTGGTAAGGATTTTGACGGTTTGACTTTCGCTGAGGTGTAATTGCTGCAATCCCAACTAAAGGAAGCCTTGGTCATTGTGACGAACCAAGAAAAGGTTTACTAACACAAAATTTATAGGGGATCAAAACAGAATATATATATATATCTACTTCTTTCTCATGTTACTTATATTGTGACATACTGACATGAGAAGATAATGCGGGAAGAGGAAGAAAGGGTGCTCAAACAGATGAATATTTTATAGAGTCCTCCTCAATGACTGACTATTTCACCTGCCCTCTACAAGATATTTTATACAGTGCTGTTTTGCTTCTTCTTTGTTTCTGTTTTCCTCATAGATCCATGTTTGATCTTGCTGTGTTTTCTAAATTAGAAGCTCTTTCGTACATTTTTTTCCCAAAAAAAAGTAAAATTATTTTATATTCCCCGGGTTTGACACTACGATTTTGCAGAAGAAGGAAGCATGGGATAAGGTTGATGCTACAATGAGAAGGTAATCTCTTAGGCTAAAGAAACACACGACAAGAAAACATGTATTTTGGGACTACATTTTGTGACTACTTATTCGGTCGCAAAATACAGCAACGTTTTTGAGACTAATTTGCGACAACTCAATGACGAAAAATAAATGTCACAAAATGGTCTTACATAAACGACTACATAAGGACTGATTTGCATCGAAAACAAATTTGTCTCTTAATGGTCACAATTTTGCGGCTACTCTGTGACGAACTATATAGTCGGTAAAGAGAGTCGCAAAAATGTCGCATATTGAGAACTTATTTGCGCCACATTTTATACCCCTATTTAGTAGCAAAAACGTCACAAATTGCAACGATATTGTGACTGATATTTGAATACTTCGCGACTAACACCTGATTTAGCTACACTTTTAAGACTATTTAGCCACTCTTTATATTTTTTATTTTAAAATTTCACATTTGAGATTCATTTACATATTTAGGTTGAAGTTTATGCTTTTTTTTGCTCACCTTATCAATAATAACTTTCTCAAAGTATTAAATTTCCATGATTATAAACTAAACATCAATAAGTTCAAAATTTATCTCAAGTGTTACATATTCTTTTATATGAGAATGTGTTGCGATGAAAAAAATTTCAAAAATAAGTCAAGTAAACATTCTAGATGAGGACCCGTCCGATGTGCGGTTTTATAGTTTTCTAAATTAAATTAAATTTAACAAAAATATATTAAAATTCGTTGTATGTTATTTATAAATTTTATAATATACTGATTTATACTTACAAATCTTTTATGTATGTTACTACTAAAAGTGTATTGTTTTTACACCTAAGTATACTCTATGTTACAAATAATTCTTTATCACCACCTAGAAAATGTCTATATAAACACATTAAGCCAACTATTTTACTTTCACTTCTCCATAGTTTTTTAATTACTAAACTTGTTGGCTCAAAAAATATTTTGAATAAAAAATATATTAATCAATGATATATCATCACAATAATATATGATCGCCATGGAAAAAACAACGGCTCCGCCCTCATCCCTTATAGAGAGAACCTTGCGTCCAACCTCCTCTACCATGGAGAGAACGTTGGCTCCGCCTTCCTCCCTTGGGGAGATAACATTGTGTCCAACCTCCTCCACCTTCCTCTTTTAGGTAAATAACCTTGTGTCCAACCTTCTCCATCATAGATAGAACCTCAGCTCTGCCCTCTTCTTTTGTGGAGATAAAATGTTCACATCTGTTTACTATCTCAAAATGGCTTGCCACGACAACCAATGAAAGTAAAAACCTTTTTCTAACGTCACAAAATCTTTTGATAGTAACTAATGTTAAATTTCCGAATGTATTCGTGGAAATGTCTTTGACATACCATGATGTAGCATCTGTCTCTGTAACGCCTCAACCGCCACCTTGCTTAGTGAGCCCATGTCCATTCTCAGTCCATGGGCCAACCTTCCTAAGTGGTCCCTACATGTAATCCCGGCTCGTAGACCCACCCATATTCGATGGTCGGTTTGTTACATCTGGGAGGCTTTAAAAACTTGTTTACCAACCTTACAAATCAACAAATGATCTTTTTCTGTGTTTTGTCTTCACTCGCACAGTTCCGACAATCACTTCCAGGAATGTCACCCATCATGAAGTTCTTTCAAGACCCTTGACCAAAAAAATAAGTGTATTTTGTTGACGTATGTGGCCAAATCAATTCTTTTAAACTTTTTCGCAAACCAGGGTGTCAGAGTTTTTAAGCTCATATAGATCTATCAACAATGATTTATGTTTGTTTTACTTTTTGTAATTTTTTGATAATTATCTTTTTACATTATTAATATTGTTTAAAACGAAATATTTTGGTTTTTTTGTTGTAATTTCAAATCTCTCCTATTAAATATTAACTTTTACACATGTCAAAATCTTGATTTAAAAGATTCCTTTTTTAAAAATTAAAAATTTGTGTAAAATTGACAGTTGTCATGATCTTATGAGTTAATAACTTTTAATATTGACACGTGTTACGATATGGTGAGTTAGTAACTTTTGTAACCATACTTTATATAATAAGATATGAGTTATCTTTAGTGATTTATATCAACAGTTTTGTTCATAATGTGTAGAATTCAAGATTTTTATTTTATGACGTATATATGGTAGTCGTAAAATGGTCATATATTGAGACTGATTTGCCACTATATTACGACGATTTTTGTTTGTCACTCTTTTGCTACCAATTAGAGACCTGTTTTCCAACGATATTGTGACTGATATCTAAATACTTTGCGACTAACACCTGATTTAGCTACACTTTTAAGACTATTTAGCCACTCTCTATATTTTTATTTTGAAATTTCACATTTGTGATTCATTTACATGTTTAGGTTGAAGTTTATGCTTTGTTTTGCTCACCTTATCAATAATAACTTTCTCAAAGTATTAAATTTCCATGACTATAAACTAAACATCAATAAGTTCAAAATTTATCTCAAGTGTTACATGTTCTTTTATGTGAAAATGTGTTGCAATAAAGAAAAATTCAAAACTAAGTGAAGTAATCATTGTTTTACTAAATCTTACTATTACATGTACTTTATACTACTAATATGAGTTCTCTTTAGTGATTTATATCAACAGTTTTGTTCATAATGTGTAGAATTCAAGATTTTTATTTTGTGACGTATATATGGTAGTCGTAAAATGGTCACATATTGCGACTGATTTGCCACTATATTATGACGATTTTTGTTTGTCACTCTTTTGCTACAAATTAGAGACATGTTTCGTTAATAACTAGGTTAATTTACTCTGCGACTCCTTTGCGACTAATTTGCTACTCTTTTCGTTAATAACTAGGTAAACCACAACGAGTGCTCTTCATTTATTATTAGCCACTCTCGATCTAGGTTTAACACTCTATCCTCTCTCAAAGGGCAATTTGCCGATTTCTCTCTCAAACTTTTCTCTTCTCATTCATCTGATTTCTCTGTTCATTCATCGATCTAATGGTTCTCACTGGTAGTAGATCTCGAGGTCGTGGAGGCAGGACTGCGTCGGGTGTAAGGACATACAATGGTCAAAACGCCACCAGAGGTGTTAGTGCTCCCGGAACTTCTTCTCACTCGTCCAACCCATCGGCGACACATTTTGGGACCAATTCACATCAAAGTCGTCCTTCGCAGTTTCCGCCGAGGACACAGTCTGGGAACCATTCCGGGACCCATTCGCATCGAAGCCTTCCTTCACAATCACCGCCGCGGACACAGCCATGGTCTCCTACTCTTCCACCACCGGTTCCTGCTCCAGAAGCTGTACCGCCACCAAACCCTAATGAGGAAGATGGCGACAAAGGAGGAATCCCACATCCTAATCCACCTCAACAAAATCATAATCCAAATGTTGACTACAATGATGTTTTGGATCGTTTGCTTGCTCTTCCATGTCGCGAGCATCTACCATTGCTGTCTGAGCAACCTATTCCAGGAATCGAGACTTTATGGTATAAATTCTCTTAGTTACATTTTCTTTATGGTTTGTTGTGGTATAGGTTTGATATCAGTTTTAGTTGTGATATAGGTTTGTTGTGGTGATATAAGTTTGATATAGGTTGTGATATAAGTTTGTTGTTGTGATATAGGTTTGTTGTTGTGATTCTTATTTGATATTGTGATAAGAATCAAATAAGTTTGATATCGGTTTGATATTAATGGTATAAATTATCTTAGTTATATCGGTTTGATGTAATTTGTGTGATATAAGTTTGATATCAGTTTTAGTTTGATATAGATTTGATATAAGTTGTTGTTGTGATATAGGTTTGTTGTGGTGATATAAGCTGTTTGTTGTGATATAAGTTTTTTGTTGTGATATAGGTTAGTCTTCTGGGACCATTCAGTTTTAGTCTGTGATATAAGTTGTTGTTGTTCTTGTTTATTATAATAGGTTTAACAGACATAAAGGGAGACTGTCTCGAGCGATTGCAACAATCTTTAGGAGGAAGTTTGATGGGCCTTACTACAGTTGGAAGGTGACACCAATACCCATTCAAGAGAGATACTTCAAGACGTTTGCGGTAATGTTGACTCTTTCACAACATGTTATTGTTTACTATATGTATGAGTTAGAATTGTTGCTAACTTTAACTGTTTGTGTGATGTAGCGGAAGTTTAGGTGGGATTTCGGGATTACTGACCTTGTTAAAGAAGGATTCTTGAATATTGCCAAGAAGCGGATGAAAGGCATTGTCAGTCAAGCAAAGAGGAGGGGTGTGCAACCATCATGGATTCGTGATACATTATGGGCTGAGATGTGGGAATATTGGGACACCCATGATGCTATTGAGAAGAGTGAGGATGCTTCACAGTGCAGAAACTCTACTCGTGGAGGTCTTGGAGTGCACAAACACTTAGCCGGTCAGAAATCATTTGTGCAAGTTCATCAAGGATGATCTTTTGTGTTTAAACTCTTTTAGGATGATGTTATGGTATGATTTGTATGATATTATGGTATGATTAGGATGATGTTATGGTAAGATTAGGATGATATTATGGTATCATAAGGATAATCTTTTGCTATGATTAGTATTTTTAATCATCATTTTTTTTAATTAATAGCATTTTAAATTGGAAATTATTCAATATCAAACATGTGACCAGTTTGTGATCAAACCAAATAACAAACATGTGACCAGTTTGTGATCAAACAAAATAACAAACAAAAACTCCAAATTCGGACTCTTGTAATTAGTCCCAAAATCTTCCCGCGAAAGGATTCTAAATATGGTCACAAAACAGTCCGTAAGTAAACTTGATTGCATTTCAGTCGAAAATGTGCAACTCCAGCTACAGTCACTTAACAGTCGCTTCTATACGACTATATTTTTTAATCAGAAGTCAGTTGCAAATTAGAGACAATGTTGCGACCATTTTATTTTGCGACCGTTTTTTAACGACTCTCAAAAATGGACGCTAAGAAGATGCAAAACTCTTATTTGCAACTATTTAGCGACTTTTATAGGATTCGTAAACGACATGTTGTAGTGACAAGTAAAAAGTAAAAAGATTTGGCTTATGTAGCTATTATTGGATTAGTTGGCTCACAAAACAATAATCTATAATATAGTAAGACGAACAATTAATGAACCATAATCTATAGTAAAAAGCTGTCTGTGCAGAATCTGAGAGAGATCACTTAGGTTCTAAGTTTGCTCAGAACAGCACATTATGTATGTTGTCTTGCTTTTTTTTTTATTTACATGTCCCTTTGGAATAATGACTTGTAAATTATCGAATGTGTCTCTATAACAACTTTACGGTCTAAACAACAGTTCAAAGCCTAGAAGCAAACAAACTTGTAGACATATTAATGAGTTTAAATTGCTGACATAAAGGAGTTTAAACTTTAAACACATCAATACTTTTACTCATATGACAAGGATGGTAATTTGGTAATAAGCATAATTGCATCAGGCCTGGCTCATTATATTGGGTTGTGTGTGCAATATTTACAAAAGACGTTTTGTTTGCCGTATATAATTTTGCTAAAATTAGGGAATTTATTTTGAAATTTGGGCTCTAGAATTTGATTATCTTACTCAAATAGTATGGGCCAAGAACCGAGACTGCACATTATACTTGGCTACTTGCTTTACGAGCACCATTTCTATATGCTAAAATTGTTGGCAGGAACTAGATTTATGGTTTACGGACTGAAAATGTTATTAACTACCACAACAACAACAAAAAAATGAAAAACACATATGTAATCATCCCTCAACAGAAATCTTGTGGCCTAAGCATCTCGAAATTTCTATGCTATTTCCCTGCTTTTGGTTTCTTCAACCCCAACCTTAACTAATTCATCACATTCTCATTTATTTTTCTCTTCATATATAGATATAGTCCTCATGTAAGTAGTCCTAGCTAATTTTTCTGAAACCACTCTCACATTCTTTTGGTAATATTTTTAGAAATTAGAAAGAAAGTAAGAATAATTTAGAAGCTATATATAAAGCTTGTTCCACTAAAGAAAACCTCAAAAGTGTAAAATTGTCAGAGATAATTCATCTGTAACTTACTAACTTTAAAGTAACGGTGTATACTGAAGGTATAACACAAAACTGACGTACGTTACTAGAACTATGTTCGTGAATAGAAATAAAGATGAGATTCCTTAAAGCTAAGATAAAAAATCAACGGCCAAGGTGAAGCATATTTGCATAAGTCTATATACCTTCCATACTAATGCCATGCATGAAACTAGCTACCTGGACCCTCTACAATTCGAAACACACTGTACTAGGGAAAATCAGAATACAATTAGAAACAAAACTGATGGTTACAAGCTTTTTGTATACTTTTTGGGTGTACGTACGTAATGGAGAACACCACAAAGCACAAAGCATGCCTTGCACGTGTCAACAGCATCCGAACACGTTGATGTATTCCTTATTTTTTTGTTCCTATGCATTATCAGTTTTGTATATAACAGTAAACTATTGCTTAGACAAATCAAAAATTTTTTTTTTAAATCCTACTTTTGTGAAGTAACAATATCAAATCTAACACGTAAACTCTATTCACAAGGTGGAGTGCAACAGTTCATATTCGTGGAGGGTATACGGTAAAGGTAGTGTGTGGTTGCTGGATTCTCATTTTGTTCCTTTGCGATTTGGTTTGTATATAAAAGGTATTAAGACAAATTATATTTTCTTTGTTCTTTTTTTATAAACTAGTTTTGTAAAGTAACAAAATCACCTGCTTTTATAGAAAAATTTTAGAATAATAATTTCTTGTCAAAGATTTAATTTAATTTTTATTATATATTTCACTTCTATAGAGAAAATTTTCAGGATCATGATGGCTTATAAGTGTTAAATTTGGGTTTTATTGTGGGCTTCCAATTCAAAACAATTGACAATGAGTGGAGAGACTCTAATCCTTTATATATTACTCAAGTTCATTCACATCTATCCGATGTGATATCTTTTCTTCACATGCCTTTTCGAGATAATGGCTCTTCCGACCATTAATCTCGACATAATGCTCCTTTTTTAGTTATTTCGATGGAATTGGACCTTCCTTTGGGCTTTCCTTTGGACCATCAATTAATGGGGTGATTGGACCTCTTTCCGGGCCGAATTAATTAACGGGCAAGCGTGTGTAGGCTCTGATACCATGTTAAATTCGGGTTTTACTGTGGGGTTCCAATTCAAAACCAATTGGCAATGAATGAAGAGGTTCTGACCCTTTATATATTACTCAAATTCCTTCACATCTATCCGACGTTGAATCTTTTCTCCATGGTAAGAATAAATCTTGAAGTGAAATGTTTGGGTATCTATTTTCTGGATTCACAACCCGTTGTTTGTGATTAGAGAGGAGATTTCCAAAGTGTTTTGGATAACTAGAATCGTAAAAGAGTTTTAGAAGCACTTTACATTAGGTTTTATGGTGGGATATGACATATCTATAATCATATTCCGGAATCTGAACTTATATCACATAACTCATTTATGGTACTAAAATTTAGTGGACCACAGCTAGGAAAAAAGAGAAGTGTTGGTGTGATAAATAAAGAAGCTCAGGAGTTCAGGAGAGTCAGGACTCTTTAACTCATTTAGCTAGCTGTTCTCTCTCTCTCTCTCCCTCTCTCTCTCTCTATAAATTAATTGATAAGTATATAAGTGTGAGGTAAGAAACTAGCTACAAGGAATTTAAAAAATGTTTGATAGAATATGTGAAATGTGGAGA